>NW_028252213.1:0-61363 GCF_964263255.1 Lissotriton vulgaris
ATTCCCAAAGTAAATACAAGAGTCAACCAAAGTAGAAGAAAAAGTACACCCAACACAATCCAAAGTTCAATCCATGCTGAAACCAGATAAGTCTTTTCCAGGCGATGAAAAAGTTCTGTAGCTTGTTCTTTAAAAGTTCTTTTAGCTGGCGTTGTTTCAAGTTCACTGGGATCCTCGGAAAACGTATCTAAGTTAATGAAATAGCCAGAGGCAGTTCTGTCAATTGTATGGATTGTTTCAGGATTCATTGAAATCGCTGGAACCACTTGATCACTTGTTACATTTGAATAGTCAGATGCTATTTCATTGTAGATAACCATTTCTTGACGAACTGGTATTTGGGTCTCAAGAGATACAAGTTCCATGGCTTTATTGCATAGTCCTTCTTTTCACACTGCAGATTCTTCAAAGGTTATGAGTCTTTCAGTTTGAACCTCTTGGATAGTATCCAGATTCGGGTGTCTGCTACATCTTTGGAGTCCACTTGGCCTACTGCTTATGATTGGCCACATGATGTGGTTTGACCAGGTCGATGGACACGAATCTGTTATCCTTTTTACCAGCAAGGGGCAGAAGTATCACTGTTCTTGATCCTTGGATGGATAGGACAGGTACTGCTTGTCTGTAAGAAGGCTCAAATTCCTTCTTGTCCGCGATCTTTTCTCTGAATAGATTCTCAATCTTTGTAATCCAGACAGGCCTTGCTGAGGAGGATGGTTTCTCTTCAGTGGTCGTTGGCTTCAGGAACACGTTACTTTGTCTTTTTCTTATTTCATGTAAGTCCTGCAAAACAGCCAAACGGTCTTTGAGATCAAAAGGTTTTTGTTCTATCACTGAAGTGTGACAATCGAGGTCCGGCACAATCATTCTAGTTCCAAAAAGGATTTCATATGGAGTGATTCCCCCTAGAGAACTTCTTGGCAGATTTTTAAGACTACGTTGGACACTTATTAGATGTTTGACCCACCCACCCGTCACCCGAGCCTAATACCCTAGCTGTTATAGATTGCTTTATGTCCCGTTTTTTTCTCTCCACTACCAAATTTCCCTCAGGATGGAATGGACTAGAATACCGCAATGCAACGCCCAACTTGGCCATGGCCTCCTTGTAAGCTCGAGAGCTAAACGCAGGACCCTGGTCAGAATGTAGCGTGCCGACTGCGTATGTGCCGATAAAGACTCGCAAATCTTTTATAACAGTTTAAGCATCAACTGAGCGCTGAGGCACATCCAAACGAATCTCGAGTATGAATCCACTGCGACCATGATATATTTATAGTTGCCATCCCTCTATAAGGGACCTCAGTGGTCCAGGTAAATGCAAGCTAATGGTTTATCTGAAATTAACAGGGGCATCTGCGCAGGACGTTTCACAGTAGAGACTTTCATCTTTTGGCAGATTTCACATTCCAAAACATAGTTTCTGGTCTGTTTCCTCAAGTGCTGCCACCAGTATCTCTGTTTTAATAATGACACTGTGGTGGAAACACCTGCGTGTGCAGAGGCAAGCCCTTCATGTGCTGCTAAGATTAGTCCTGATTTATGTTCCATGTTTGGAATTACTTTATCCCCCATTCTAGGGATTTGAGCAAAAGGAACATTATTTGCATCAGTTATGTATGAGTATTTGAGTGGAAAGCCTTTTAGTAATGTTTTACCACTGTCTTTGCTTGAAGCATTGACAGTTAGCATTATTTCGCTGTCTATTTTCGTTTTTGAACGAGTGATTGCAGCTACGGAAGCCGTTTGCATAGCTGCCTTCGCCGCTTCATCAGCCAATGGATTCCCAGCAACGTGAACGCCATCACGTTGATGACTCAGTGTATGTATCACATGAGTCTTTTGTAATTCTTGTCGTAACTGAACTACTTGTTCCCAAAGCAATTTATGCTTGATTGTGCCACCTTTTGCATCTTTGAAACCGTTTTGAATCCAGTTCTGCAAGTATTCTTGTAAGATTGGACGCAATAATAGGAATCGTACACTATGATTGTGGGGAATTTGCGATCAGTATTTTCAAGCGCCATCTTGAATGCTTGTAGTTCAGCTCGCTGAGCTGTACAATCTCTTAGAGATTGAGTTTTAGTGACCATAGGTCGGAATTTGCCATCTTGCCAGCGAACTTTAACGATTGCGCATGCAGCACTATAAGCTTGTTTACCCCCAATAGCGGGCTGTGCTGATCCATCAGTATAAATTATACATTCATACTGCTCTAGAGGCAGAATTTCAGTAGGCAGAGGACATTCTTGTTCGTATTGTAGAAATGCTTGTGTTTTTAAATATGGGTCAAAAACGTATTCAACGTCTGATGCAGCAAGAGAATTAACCCATTGTATCTCGGATGTAAAGCTTTTGCATTTGGAATGCTCGCTTTCGTCACTGCCTCTAAGGCAAGTACAGGAGTAACGACCATTATGCGCTTACCCTGTGCGAGGGCTCTCTCTTTTGCTACTGCAGTTTGAACCGCTGTCAGAATTTTTTTCTGGAGAATTGAATTTCATTTCTGCTTGTTTGTACAAGTGTGATTTGTAAGCTATTTGTACTTTTTCTCCTTCATTAAATGTTAAATACGTGAATCCGCATCTTCCTGGAATTATTCGGATCACTAGGTTGTGTACCTTTACGCGTGTTTGTAAATGTTTTGTTGCTAACATGTCTGTTTGCAATGAACACAACATTTCTGTGTGTCTTTGAGTCCAATTAGTAGTTTTGAAATCAGGTTTGATTAACTTCTAGAGAGGTTTAACCCTTTCTGCGTAATTTAGAATGTATGTTTTTCCGAAATTTAAGAAACCTAGAATCGACTGTAAGTTTTTCTGCATTTTTGGAAGTTGGAGAAGCTCACATTTCTCTAGAAAGTTGGCTGCCAGGCTTTAGCCTTCACTTGATGACTCGTATCCTAGAAAAAGGACGTTTAAATGGGCAATTCGTGATTTTTTTAAATTGAATTTGTACCCTCCAGAGGCGAAGCCCAATATAATGGTATTCACTCTGTTCAAGCGCTTGTCCAAATCATCGGCTGTTAGATAGATGTCATCGACATATGATAATGCCTCATCATCATACCTGTGTAGTAACTCTGTTACTCTGGCTGAAAATAACCCAGGACTATTCTTGAACCCCTTGGGGAGACGACAGAAGTGACGCTGTGTCCCCATTATTGAGAAAGCGGTCAAATACCTACTTTCTGGTGCAATGTTTTGACAGAGGAAACCGTTAGAAATATCTAATGTGGTTTTATATTTTTTACGCACAATGTTATTCATTAGTGCAACACTGTGTGCATTTTGTACTGCAAACATTTTGCAACAAGTGTTTAAATGTCTGTAATCCAAAACTAGACGATATGTATTGTCTGGTTTGGAGTGGTGTTAGGACTATCGCACTCCCAAGTTATTTAAAATTTGAAAGTCTAGTCTTAGACGTTAAGTTGGTGCTATCCGGTAATCCTGTAGGGACCGTAGGACCAAGTGAAATGCTGAGTTGCGCTATCCCAAGCGTGGGTAGCGACACCGGATGCACACAATGAAAGAAATTTTCAGCGAGGTAGGTAGTGCATTTGAAGTGAATTTATTATGAATCAAATTATTTTAGCTTCATTCAAAATGTTTTGTTCACATGATGAAATGGATACATCAAACTTCATTTCTTAGTTAGTTCAAACACGATTCCCCATGAATTCCCAATGCATTTCGGGCGCTGGGGCCCTTCATCAGGGGATTTAATGGTACTGTTGACAAAAAGAAAAGGTGATACACATATATTAATACGCCGTCTGGTATGCGAACCTGCATATCAATAACATTACCAAAACATTTCATACAATTTTCCTTGAGCATTAATCATGCATGACAGACGTCTGAATGGTAACCCGGTTTAAATAAATATGGTACACGTGTGGCCCCTAGGGGTTTGTCAAAGGTGAGTGAAAATCAATGCACGCGATGTATTATGTTTGCGTGTTGTGCAACTAACGGCAATGGCTGTGACCGATAACTAACGAGAAATTATATCGTGAATAAAAGGTGGAGTCGAATGAAAGTCAGTAGCGGAAACAAACTATCAAACATAGACGAGAGTCTAAAAAGGTACAATTATCGGGCGCCAAATCTCTAAGGCAGGTCTCAACCCCGGTAAATGAAAGGAGGGTTAAACAAAGAGCAAACAGCAGATTTTGGCACATCGGGATCTAGCGGAGTACCGACACCAATGTGTCCCAAAAGGCGGTAGCTTACCGGTATCAGTGCGGAGCACTGGCTACAATATCATTCTCCGTGTGTGGTCAGCGGGATGGAATGCGGAAGTGCCGTGTGTTTTTTTAACGTGAAACTGACGTGTGACGTGTGACGTGTAAGGTCATGTGGTCAATGAGGGTGAAAAACAGACTGCTCAGGGTCAGAAATGTTCGTGTATAGTGACTGAAAGACTCGTGAACCACGGGTATATGAGTGGCAACAGGCGCCGCTATACAAGGCCGGCAAAGCACAAATGCTGTAAACATTTATCTTCAAAAACACCGTACATGTTGTTGGAAATATTAATGAGTGAATGTACACAATTAATTATAAACCTCACGATGGAACATGTAGAAAAAATAAATAAAAATGAAATACACATGTCAATTGTACAGTGTGAAAACTAGTACTGTGATGCAATAAGGCAAGTCTTCTTATAGAAAGCAATGAAAGTCAATCCGATCATTTAATCCTTTCGGATAGGTCGTGGTAAGACGGTCTATCCAGTATATTTCACGTCTCAATAGATACTGGCTATTGTCTCTGCCCGGTAAGATACTAGGTTGTTCCAACACTAGGAATCGTAGTTGGCTGGGGGTGTGATTGTGAAGTTCAAAATGTGCTGCCAACGGAGTTTTGGAGTTCCTGGTGCGAATGTTACTCTTGTGTTCAGTTAACCTGGTTTTTATCTTTCGCTCGGTCTTGCCAACATAGGCCAAGCCACACGGGCATTTCAGCATGTAAATTACGTTGCGACTGTCACAGGTGGCAGATACTTTTGGTTTGATCAGTGTTCCTTGGCTGGGATGTCTGACTTGATTCCCTTTGATGATGGCATTGCAATTACCACAGTTGTGGCATGGCAATGTACCTTTATGTACTGTGGTTTTTCTTTCAGTTTTGGTGTTCAGTATCTCTTTGATGTTTCTGGATCGCTGGTATGCAAACCTGGGTGGACTAGAGAAAATACCCTTGAAATCTTCTTCAAGTGCTAGTAATGGCCAGTGTTTGAGAATGATTTTTTTGATCTGATAGCTTTCTGTTGAATATTTTGAAATAAATGCTGTTCTCTCTTGTTGAATGATGGTCTTTTCCTTCAACAATGTAGTTCTGGGAATAACAGATGCCTTGGTTTTCGCTTCCTCGAGGATTGCAGTGGGGTAACCTCGCTTCTGAAATTTATCAATGAGTTTGGGGAGATTTTCATTGTAAATTTGTTCAGATGAAGATATTCTCTTGACTCTTAATAGTTGAGAGTACGGAAGGTGTTGTTTCAAAGATGGTTGGTGAAAACTTTGAAAATGTAACAAATTGTTTCTGTCCGTTGCTTTGGAAAAAATGGTTGTTTCCAATTGCCCCTGTTTATTTTCAATCATTACATCCAAAAAAGATATTTTCTCCTCCTGTATGTTGTGGGTAAATTGGATTCTTTCATTTACCTCATTTAAGTTTTTGATGGCATTTATCAAGCTTTCCTTCGTTCCTTTCCACAAAATGAAAATATCATCTATATATCTTTTATATAGAATTAAGTTGTTGGTCCATGAGTGGTTGCTCAAAATGTGATCAAGTTCGTACCTGTACATGAAAAGATTCGCGTACGCCGGTGCGGCGCAATTTCCCATGGCGGTACCGGAAGATTGGATATAGTACTCATCTTTCCATTGAAAGTAGCTGTGGTATAAAGTGAAGTTGAGTAACTCCATGAGGAATATGGCAAAATTTTCTTCCATTTCAGATGTCACCAAAAAGGATGCAACTGCTTCTGTTCCTAAGTTGTGCGGAATGGAAGTGTACAGAGATTGTACGTCAATCGTGCAAAGTAATATTCCATCGGTGTTTATCAATACCTCTTCCTTCAAAATGTTCAAAAAGTTTGTGGTGTCCTTAATGTATGTGGACATTTTTTGTACTATAGGTTGCAGATGTTTATCTAGGTATCTTCCTACCGGTTCGTGAATGGAATTAACCGTTGAAACAATCGGCCGACATGGTGGGTGGGTGGGATGTTTATGAACCTTGGGGATCATATATATGTACGGCACTGATGGGTTGTCTTTGATGAGATAATTCTTCTCCTTGGTTCCGATGATGTTGAGGTTTATGGCTTTATCAATGATGGTGGTCAATGTAGCAATAAACTGTTTAATGGGGTCATTGGAAATTTTGTAATAAATTTGAGTGTCCTTGACATGGTTATCCAATTGTTGTTCATAGTATTCCGTGTCCAGGATGACGAGGGCACCGCCCTTGTCTGCCTGTCGAATAGTTATCTCCGTGGTCTCTGCCAGTTTCTGTAGAGCCTGGTACTCTTGTTTTGACATGTTGGTAGATTTAGATGAGGGTTTTTTGTATATGGCTTCAATTTCCTTAGAGATCACCTTCTCATAAGCATCTAGTACTTTGTGACTAGTGGGAGGTGAGAATTTGCTTTTATTACGCAAACCCATGAGAGTGTCCTTGGTGGGTTCAGCCGGTTTAGGAATGACATTCGAAAAAAAGTGTCTCAAACGTAAAAGTCTCATGAACTTGTATATACAAACTTGGGTATCCAATGAATTGGAGTGATAAGTTGAAACAAACGTGGTACCTTTTTGTAAAACTTGTTCTTGCTTGGTAGAGATTTTGTATTTGGACAAGTTGATAACTAAATTTTCTGACTCCTCGTGTTTTTTGCCACCATGTCTCTTTGTGTTCTTCCCTTTGCCCCTCCGGGTTCTTCTTGGATGCTTGGGCCTTTCTCTAAAAAAGGATCGGTTGTTTCGTGGCTGTGTTCTTCACTTGATGTGGTACCTGGTCCTTCTCTTGATGTTGTTGGTCTCTCAGTTGTTTTACCTGTTGTTGTTTTGTTAGGTGGATATCTTTTTCGTTGTGATTCATCAGAGGATGAAGTTTCATCCGTTGATCTATTGGTGTTGGTTCTTTGTTGTCTACGTTTGGCATAAATGTCTGCCCAAGTATATACTTCTCCTAACTTATAGTCTAGAGAATCACGTTTGAATTTTCTGATTTTTCGTTCATTTATTTCTTTCGTGTAGGTGTCCAGCTGTTTGTTAATGTCATTGATAATGGCGTCCATTTCCTCTGTCGTAAGCATTTGATTTAATTCTGCTTTTAGTTGAGCGGTTTCTTTATTGAGATCTTGGATTAGTTTAGCCAATTCTTCTATAATGAGAAGGATCAAATCTAAAGAACATTTGTTCAGTATTGCTTGCCATTTCTCTGTGAATTTCGAGTTATTCTTGCATAGTGTGGATTTCAGGGAGATGCGAAGCCCACGCGGAATCCTTTGTACTTTATGGTATTTTATTAAAGTACTTGCGTGCAATTTTTGATTGACAATTTTTTTGGACATGTATAGCAGTTGTCTGATGTTACTCTCCTTTGATCCTGTATTCGTGGTAGAATCATCGGTGTCTTGAATTAGCGCATATATCCTTTGTGTATCATCTTCCGTGTATCTAAAAGTTTCAGTTGGTTGATCATTGATGTTGATACCATCTTCGTCCATGATGTAGCGTGGGTGCGGAGTCCTGGGTTGGCCCCAAGGCGAATGATGAATTGGTGTGGTGTTAGGACTATCGCACTCCCAAGTTATTTAAAATTTGAAAGTCTAGTCTTAGACGTTAAGTTGGTGCTATCCGGTAATCCTGTAGGGACCGTAGGACCAAGTGAAATGCTGAGTTGCGCTATCCCAAGCGTGGGTAGCGACACCGGATGCACACAATGAAAGAAATTTTCAGCGAGGTAGGTAGTGCATTTGAAGTGAATTTATTATGAATCAAATTATTTTAGCTTCATTCAAAATGTTTTGTTCACATGATGAAATGGATACATCAAACTTCATTTCTTAGTTAGTTCAAACACGATTCCCCATGAATTCCCAATGCATTTCGGGCGCTGGGGCCCTTCATCAGGGGATTTAATGGTACTGTTGACAAAAAGAAAAGGTGATACACATATATTAATACGCCGTCTGGTATGCGAACCTGCATATCAATAACATTACCAAAACATTTCATACAATTTTCCTTGAGCATTAATCATGCATGACAGACGTCTGAATGGTAACCCGGTTTAAATAAATATGGTACACGTGTGGCCCCTAGGGGTTTGTCAAAGGTGAGTGAAAATCAATGCACGCGATGTATTATGTTTGCGTGTTGTGCAACTAACGGCAATGGCTGTGACCGATAACTAACGAGAAATTGGTGTCGGTACTCCGCTAGATCCCGATGTGCCAAAATCTGCTGTTTGCTCTTTGTTTAACCCTCCTTTCATTTACCGGGGTTGAGACCTGCCTTAGAGATTTGGCGCCCGATAATTGTACCTTTTTAGACTCTCGTCTATGTTTGATAGTTTGTTTCCGCTACTGACTTTCATTCGACTCCACCTTTTATTCACGATATAATTTCTCGTTAGTTATCGGTCACAGCCATTGCCGTTAGTTGCACAACACGCAAACATAATACATCGCGTGCATTGATTTTCACTCACCTTTGACAAACCCCTAGGGGCCACACGTGTACCATATTTATTTAAACCGGGTTACCATTCAGACGTCTGTCATGCATGATTAATGCTCAAGGAAAATTGTATGAAATGTTTTGGTAATGTTATTGATATGCAGGTTCGCATACCAGACGGCGTATTAATATATGTGTATCACCTTTTCTTTTTGTCAACAGTACCATTAAATCCCCTGATGAAGGGCCCCAGCGCCCGAAATGCATTGGGAATTCATGGGGAATCGTGTTTGAACTAACTAAGAAATGAAGTTTGATGTATCCATTTCATCATGTGAACAAAACATTTTGAATGAAGCTAAAATAATTTGATTCATAATAAATTCACTTCAAATGCACTACCTACCTCGCTGAAAATTTCTTTCATTGTGTGCATCCGGTGTCGCTACCCACGCTTGGGATAGCGCAACTCAGCATTGTCTGGTTTGGAGACAGGAAACAAAGGATTGTTCATGGACGAGGTGCATGTTTAAATCACCCCTTGGTATTCAAGTTGATCTAAGATCTCCCTGACCTGTTTTTTAGCTTCTTGCTTAACTGGATACTACTGTTGCACAGTTGGTTGAGTTTTCAATTGTATTTTATGGTGAGGAGAGTCTTTATCCCATCCTGCATGATTTTTGTAGAATGCTGGAGCCTGGGCCACTGCCCATTTCCTGTCATAAGTATATATTACATGAATCGGAATATGATTGGAGAAGGCTGGCATAATGATGTCTTCGCCATGTGGGCACTCCCTGACAAAATCAGGTGGCAGTCTTGTTAAGCTAGAAGAATGTCATAACCCTGAGAAAGTCAATCCCAAAAGAGTGCTCTTATTTTTCTAGTTATGTTCCCCTCCATCCGGAGTGTTTTTTTTTATTGATTTCAAAACAAAAATGGCGTAACAGTGACATATCTTAAAAACACATTCAGTACACAGAGTCACGGCCCGCATGAGCATTGACAGCATTCTCAGTCTGCTCACTGCGGGCCAGCAAGTATTCCCGTATAGGGGCCCAAATGTCTCTAGGTCGGGATCTCATTGGAAGTTCTTCTTCATAAAGGGACAGTTGTTCTAGGCAATGCACCACATCAGTTAACCATTTGGCAGCTGTCGGGCCTCGCCTCCCATCCCACATGAACAGCACTCTTCTCTTAGCCAGCAATAGAGCAACTCTTACAAAGCGTCCCATTGCACCCTGCACCTCAGGTACGTATCCCAGCAAACATAACAGTGTAGTGCAGTCCAGCATTTGTCCAGTCATTGTGTAAACCATCTCCAGCACCTCCATCCAGTATGCGTGCACACCCCGGCACTGCCACGCTAAATGTACAAAGTCTGCCTCTTCTTGCTCACATCGCCTGCAACAGCTAGTATCTCTGAGCCCCATTTTGTAGAGTCGTGTCGGAGTGTGATAGGTTTGATGTAGAAATTTGAGATGTATAATGCGTAAATTACAGCTTTCCTGTCACTCCACAAATCTGCCCTCACATTTCCATCGTGACCTGCAAATCTAACACCCTGTTCCATCTTTCTAAACTCCTGTCTTCCGGTAGCACCGATTCTTCCTGCACCACCTTATATAGTTTAGTGAGTAGGTGTTTCTTTGAGGCCACCGTCACAATCAATTGCAGCGACTTAGAGATCGCCGGCTCATCTGGGAATGTAGGATAGTAATCCCTGACAGCTCTGTGCAACCGGTAGCAGGTATAAGTAAACAACGATGTAGGGTTAGATATATAGCGCAAATCCTCCCCAGTAAGATAAGTCCCATCCCTATTTAGATCACCCATCACCGAAATGCCCGCCTCTTTGAGTGCACTATGCCACTCCATAGGCATGCTTGGAGCATATAACGGAGTTTATTTGTTCTCCTGCCTATATTCTGCCATGCAGAGACCGTGGCATCAATTGTGTTTATCTCCGATTTGGGTGTCAGTCTATGAACATGTGTAATAATACCGTGTAAAGGGACCTCGCCGGCTTCTCCCTCCTCGACCGCCACATGGGGAATAAAATCATGCGGCCGTAACCAAAAAAATGCGTATTTGGCCAGTCCGCACAGGTAGTATACAAAGAAGTCTGGAGCACAGAATCCCCCTTTATCAAAAGGTAATGTAAGTGTAGCCCAGCTAATTCTTGGTGGCTTCGCACCCCACACCAAGCGAAGAAATTGTGTTTGCACAGTCTTAAAAAATTGCTTGTTTAAGCGGATAGGGATGTTACTGAACAAGTACAAAAATTTAGGCAGTACTACCATTTTGATTACAGCTATACGGTCCACTAGTGACAAGGGTATATACAGAACCATGTCATCCGCGTACGCAGATATGCCCACTGGCCTATTATTAAGTTCAGAGCCGCCGCCCTGTGATTTTGGCGTATTCTACAGGCAAGGGGTTCTAACACAATGGCAAAAAGGAAAGGGGATAAAGGGCACCCCTGTCTAGTGCCTCGCTGTATAGTGAACGGATTCGAGGTTAGGCCACCCACTCTCACGCGTGCCGAGGTGTCCGTATACAAAATTTGAATCCAGCAAACAAATACAGGGGGGAATCCCATCCTGTACAAGATGGAAAGCATGTATTTCCATTCGATGGAATCGAACGCCTTGGCCGCGTCCAGGAGCACGGCCACAGCAGGCAGCTTAGGGTTCAGCACGTGAAGCATGGCAAAAATCATTCTGAGATTCCAGGATGTGGATCGGTCCGGGATGAAACCAGACTGGTCTGGTAACACCAGTAGGGGCATTAGAGGATGTAGTTTGTTGGCCAATATTTTCGCGAGAACTTTGGCGTCAATATTAATGAAGGATAAGGGGCGGTACGATTCGCACCGGGACGGGTCTTTATCTTTCTTCAGCAGGGTGATAATGAGCGCCTGTCGCAAAGATGGGGGAAGATGGCTAAATTTGTGCGCTTCTGCATACACTGCTAGGATATGAGGTGTAAGCAGATCAACATATTGCTTGTAAAATTCTGCTGTCAGATCATCTGGCCCAGGAGTTTTTGTTAGGCAATGATAGAATAGCATCCCTGACGTCTTTCTCGTCAATGGGCAAGCTTAGAAATTTTCTATGCACATCAGACAGCCAGGCGCACGCTGTGTCCGAAAGGTAGTCATTCAAAGCGGATTCAGACAGATCGCCCCGAGAAGCATACAGTGTCTCATAGAAACTACGGAATTGACCGAGGATGCACTCAGGGGCAAAGTGTTCATCACCCATGTCGTCTACAATGCGCTCTATCTGAGGGACTTCTGCACAATCCCGAAGCCGGGTGGCTAGGACCCGGCCAGGCCTACCACCCTCCCCATATGCTCTCGCCACAAACCTCTTGGACATATTCTTCACCTCAGAGTCAGCTAATGTATTATATTCCTCAATGTATTCTCTAAGTAGTGCCAGTGTCTCAGGTGTAGGCATTGCGTCGTGAGAGGCCTCCAATTCTCGCAATTTATCCTCAGTTCGCCGTAATTGTACCCTTAGGTCCCGCAGTATACCTGCCGATGTACCTATACATACTCCTCTTAACGTGACCTTGAAGGCCTCCCACAAGGTGGCTGCACGGTCGACCGAGCCCACATTCAAGTCAAAGTATTGTACTATTGCTTTCCTAATCGTGTCCTCATACAGGGTCTAGGAGAGAATCTGCGCGAAACTGCCAGGTGAATGGACGGTGTAGGTTGTGTGGCACCAAGATCTGTAGCATAACTGGATTGTGGTCCGAGAGAGTCATTGGGAGAATGCTAACTTCAGTAACCCAGCCATTAGCCTCACCATCTAGCAACCAATAGTCCAGTCGTGACCATGTATTATGAGCTGGTGTGATATGTGTGCCCTCCCTAACCCCCGCATGTCGTAGGCGCCACGATCCGGAGTGTTACTTCATATAACTTATGTGGGACACTAACCCTGGTATCTGCAGTTTCAACTTGGATGTACTCATTCAAGTCCACTGTCTCCAGGTGATCCTTCAAGTTTTTAGACCTGCTACCTTCTTTTTGGTGAATTGAGTTTTCTTATTTTTTGTAACGTGTTGATCGTCTTTGGACTTCACACGTTCTTCCTTGTGTTCTGACCGCCCTCTTCTTTCGGATTTCTGTGATGAAGTCTGAAAGATACTAGAGGAACATGTACCAGTATCTTCATATCTATCAGGTTTTCTCAAATTATCCCTATTCCTGAGGTTATACCTCCTTTCAGAGGGCTCCTTTTGAGGAGACCTACCTCGGGATTGAGAACGCTTCTCTTTAGAAGTTTGTTTAGTGTTCTCCTACTTTTTTGTAGGAGAAGTAGGAGTGTTTTTAATAAAGACCTTTTCAGGGCTTTCAGTCAGTTGGGGTTTCACTGGTTTCCCACCCAAACTGTCCCTACCTAGTTCTTCATAGGATTTTTCAATTATTCTGGCCAGTTCTAGTGGTTGCTCAGTTACATCAAATTCCCTTAACTTTTGGCGAATCGCCACGGATGCTGCTTCACCTTTAATATTAGCTAATATTATTGTTGACGCCTGTTTGAAATCTTTCATTAATTTCATACCTGAATTTAAAGCAGGCTCTGCCCCGAATTCCTTTTGAATCTGTTTCAGTATGTCTGGTATTACTGCCATAGACAGAACACCATGTGTTTTAGTGTAGATTGTAGCAAAGACTGTACCCCAAGTGTCGGAGTCCTCCAGGTGTGGTGCGATCCCCATTAATAAACGGATTGTTAGAATTCTGTGTTCCCCATGAGGTGTATTATAAGGAAATACTGCCTCGATTTGAGTAATTTTTTGAGCTACCCAGAATGGAATTTGTTCCCGTTTTGCGGGTAGTTTACCAACGACTGAATGTAAAGTCTGTGGTGTAATTTTATTTGTGTTCCCCTGGTAAGAGGTGTGTTGTGGAATCCTTATAGGAGGTTGGACTGTTAGAGTCCGCATGACATATTGAACCAATTGTCTATGGATTTTGATTAGTTGTTTTAGTTGAACTAATAATTCCTCATCTGTCATTTCTTCAATGGCAGGATGTGGTGTATAGCTGGCTAATACCGGCCATGTTGCTCCTGGTCTACCTAGTGGACCGAGCCTGGTTATGTGATTTATATGTTGTAGGGCGCCTTTAAACCAGAGCGCATGCTCTTGGTAAGTTAGTGGAATTTCAATATCCTCAAAAGGAATGTATTCAGTTGGAGGATCATCTTCTTTGTAGAAGTGAAACACTTTAGTTACTGGATTGGATTCAGGGAAGACAATCCATGAATAGAATACCTCTGTCTGATGATATTTATGTTTCTCTATCACAAAGATTACCCTACCACCTCTTGCTGATAGGCCATTTCTTATAAGTTCTATAGTGATGGCTTTCCTTAAATTTTCTGGGATGATTATAGCATCATCGTCGGCTTCTTTAATGCCTGTTGTGTCAAAAGCTGCAATGACTAGATCGGCTGCAGCTCCACCGTTCTCGGTGGCGTTGCCGTTATTCGACATTTTGTTGACTGAAAGTATGCAGAGCAAGTTTTAAGGAAACAAAGATAAGGTGCACAATATTTTGGAACACTGTATCCTTCAACGTTGAAAATAAAACCAAAAAATAATAGATAGGATTTTCGTCCTACTCAATTATGGCGGATACTTTATCCTTTTACCCACTCCAGACGTCTATTGGAGTATTTTACGGGAAAAAGGGGTCTTTGAGAAAAGCACGACTAAGTGCTTTAGTATCAAGCGTTAAATTAGTGCCTTACCAAATGCTGGGCGCCATGTCGTGTAGTTCCTATATTCCCAATATGCTCTGCGCCATGGAATAATATATCCTATGGTTTAGACGTAGGACTGAGGTCAACTAGGTCTCTATCGAATATACTAAACTTAATTGGTGTGTGCCAGCTAACTCAGAGGTCACTAGAAACTTTCTCGAATACACAAGAAGGGATTCGTTTCTGACAACTGCATAAACATGACAACTTTGTTTCCCAAGAATAAGAAATATATCACTCAGAGTCGCGGAAACAATAGATAAGTATTTCACTCAGTCAATCATGCATGCTTTGTTTCTACAGAGTGGCAGAGAAATATAGAGACAGGCGTTTTTCAATAAAAGGTTTATTAAGCAGTCTTCTTTCTCATGCAAGAGAAGTGAACTGCTACAATTGTTATGCAGACTGCAAAGTATAAAGCATATAGCGTAAACAGTAATATGAAATAATACTGTAAGAGTATTGTATGGTTTCTAAGCCATATAAAAATACATACATAAATACATAGACTAAACTACTCAACTGGTGCTTCTAAAATACGCCTACCCCAATGTACCTAACCTAAGTCTAGTACGTGGGAAGAAGTAAGTATTGTGTAGCATAGGTTTCAGTTTTCTTTGCCAAGAATCTACCAAAGGTTTCTCTAGGTTCTAATCAGCTCCATACCTTAGTTAGAATGAAGGAGGTCTGGTATCTCAGTCTTGGGACTTGATTTCCCAACACCCCGCAAGAGGAGCTTGGGAACACTGGAGCTGGATTCTCGGCAGGAGAAGGGCAGCTTCCTGATCAGTGCATCAGCTGGAGAGTCGGCTTCCTTCGGCACTTGCTGTAGGGAGCTGTGTCGGGCAAGTAGATAGTCGAACTGCTCCGAACCACCGTCCTTTGCTATAGCAAGTGAAGGTATATTAATACCTTGAAGGTGTTCAGGAATGCCATAGTTTGACTTAAAGTCGGGCATAAGAACGTTATAATGAACCCCTTGGAATAGTTGTTCATTGTACAACTAACTGAGTTCCTGGAGAAATCAATATTCAAGCAAAGGGAAGTTCCCTGACTGCTTAAGCCGATTTTCCAAGAAATCGTTGTGAAGTTTGGTACGGGTGGAAGTAACCATGCCTGTATTTGAGTAGCATGGGCTATACCTAAATAAGGGTTTGATTTCTATGCCTATATTAGGACAATGTGAATTGTGCCTATAAGGGCATGAATCGAGAAAATTCACTCGGAGCCTAAAATGTCACACAACAGTATCAGCCCAAGAAGCATGCGGTCTTCACGGACCGCAGTGCCAAGCTGGAGGAAGAGAACATGTGCTTTCCAAGATGATCCACCTTCTTGGATTTCCTGTCTGGGGGACCAGAAGGAAATGCACCGTTGGATGAAGAGGCTTGGACCACCAAGCTCTCGGGAAAAGGTGCTGGGTGAGGAAAACTGGATCGCCCAGAGCCGGACAAGGGGTGGCAATGGTCTTTTCCACAGGAGCCCCTGTGCTGGACTTGGACCAGGGGCCCAGAAGGACATAAGTGAGGGCTTTGTTGAAGGGCAGAAGGGGTTCAGAGGAGGTTGCTGCAGGCTGAAGCACCTCTGTCAGGAGATTAGTTCTGACTGCCTCTGAAGGGAGCTCCAGGCCCAGGACCTCAGCTGCCCTTCGCACCACCACAGCGTAAGACGCTCCCTCCTCCATAGCCACAGTAGGGAGAGAAATTATGCCAAGGTCTGGAGAAGTGTCAAGACCAATGGTGGCACCCAGGTCCTCTCTCCAGTCTGGCTCTTCAAGCTGGTCTGCCAAAGCATCCAGCAACCCCTCCCAATCCTCTTCACCACCTTCTGGATGTTAGGGAACACCAGGAATGAACATGGGAACAAAAGTAACCTCCAGCATCGGATTCGACGTTGGCAGACATCAATCCTGCTCCAGAGCCATCTCAGGGGTGAGGGTGGGGACGGCGTTGACCGGGGGCACAGCCGACGCCGTGAGCGTCATTGCTAGAATTGGCCCCGGGGAAGGTTGGGTAAGATCAACCGGCGTTGATCCTGATCCAGGCCTGGATCAACGGGAGACCTCCAGGCCGGAGCCGTTGGCATCAAAGGCCCAGGACCCCGACCGGCTCTGCGGAGCCCGTAGGCTTGCCAGGGATTTGGGCTGCCCAAAGATACGGGAGAGGGCTTTATAAAATGTACAAAGTTGGGCAGGAGATGCCCATGCTCCCAGAATCGGGGGGAGGCAAGGAGTCATCCCTGAAGGAGGCACCTGAGATGGAGCCTTAGAGCGACGATGCTCCGGGTCCAGCGTCGCATTAGCCGACCGACAGGAAGAAGGTCAAGAGCACCTGTGCTTCTTCACCTTCTTCTTGTCCTTCAATTTGCCAGAGAACTTCAAGACTTGTGGGGGGGCTCTGCATGCGATTTTGAGATCTTCCTGTTGAACGAGACCAGGAGCGACGCAAAGCTGACCGCCAGGCCTCCAAGAGGTTTAGGGACAGCTCCTGCAAAGACTTAGGATTCATGGCCCCACAGTTGGAGCTCGAATTTTGGTCGTGGTTGCGCTCCAGACACCAAAGGCACATGACATGCGGGTTCGCCACAGATATCAGCCTGAGGCAGGCTTCGCAAGGCTTGTAGCCAGTTCAACGATGGGACTTCCCTCACGCACCTGGAGTCGAAGACTCGTAAAGAAGTCAACAAAAGGTTGAAAAAGTTTAGTCAAAAAGTGACTAAAGGGGTAGCTCTCTCCGGATCTGCGCTAGGCTGGCGTGGAAAAAGAAAGATCTGACGTCAGAGTGCAGGGGTGGCGTCTAAATAGGCACTGCAACGTCATCCCTGAGACCATGATGCCTACGACGGACTCGGAGTCAACCGACGCCACCAACCGACGCGCAGGGGTACTGCTAAGAATTTTTTTTTTCTGAACCAGTCTGATGCCTGGGGGTAATTTTATGGTAAGGAATTTATAAATAAATGTCTCTTTCAGATCAATCTTTAAATGGTGTTTTGTAACTTCCATATGTGCTGCTCTATGCAGCACACATAGCAGTTGCAAAAATGTTTATTATTGTTTATGTACAGGAAGGGGCACCTTCCTGCACATAAACAATCATTAGTGTTTTGCTGTTGCTGCACACATGGATACAGCAAAAGCAAGGAGAAATGTAATATTTCTCCTCATTTTGCAAGGGTAAGACCAGGTTTTCCCTGGTCTTAATTTTGTCCAGCACCATATTTACACCACCCTTGTAAATATGGTGCAGCATCAAAATCAATGGGTGCTGCGGTGGAACGCCCACAGCAACACCCATTGCCCTCCCCTTTCATGCTAAGTATAGTGTGAAAGGGTGCCTTATTTACAATGCAGCGTTAAGCCACATTAAGTGACTTAACACTACCTTTTAAAAGAGGCGGAGCCCCTATCGCCAAGACAACGTCCTGAAAAGTGACGATGTGGTGGAGATAGGGTTTGTAAATATGTCCCGAAGGTTTTCTCCTGAGCCATCTTGAAATACCACAGTTGAAATTAGCGTTACCACAGGGGCTGATATTTCTGTGACTTGGAATCACAGCGCTATTATGTATTTTCCACAACGGAATGGGGTGCTACTTTGGAATTTAATGATTTCTGCTAGTTATTTCTTAATTCAGTGTTGTTTACTCAGATATATTCTGCTCAGTGTAACCTGGAGAATATGTTCTTTGAAAATCCTTACAGTGTGACATTTCAAAATATAACATCTCAAAAACACCTTTTGCCCAATTGCCTCCCAAGTCCTGTTGCTGGACAAATCGAGAGTTCCAGAAACTTGAAATGAGGGTCTAAATGCACTGAATATTTGGACTTTGCATCATCACAGTGGCAACGTTATTAACATCACAACCAGGTACCAAATCTATAAATTATCATTTAAACTCAGTTCCGGGTATGGAACTCTAGGATATCTATCCCTCATATCTCTAGAGGTATTTCACATTTTCTGGGGTTAAAAATGGCCAAAAAGACTTAACTACAGCACTCCTCCACCCGTGCATCCTCAAAAACACTCTATCCTCTTTAGTAAACAGTAGTGGGTCTAAGATTTATTTTGGCCAAATAGGGAACTGTGTATTTTTGGACTCCGGTAAGGCACCCTCCTTCACCAATTGGTTGAAGAGTATGAATTACTGTGCTGAGACCATGGTCATTTACCAATGAGATCCCAGGAAAGCCCAAAACGATATTGGGCCCATGACAGGAGGACTTTATCTTGGTTCTTCGACTTATTATGGGTGAAATGGAAGCGTGCGGGTAAACATGCGACCTAAAATGAGAATTCCTTGTAATGGGCAGTGAGGTATGCAAGGAATAAGGAATCCTTGCGCTTTCTGGCACTGTGAGGGGCCTGCCATCGTAATTGATGTAATGGAAATAAGTACATTTCTCAGACCCTCACAAGGCTTCAAAAAGCAACTATGCTTTTTCAATCAATCAATCAATCAAGACACTTAGGGTCTCAAGGCGCTGGGGGGGGGGGGGGGGGGGGGAGGGTGCTGCTACTGATTGAAGAGCCAGGTCTTGAGGAGTCTTCTGAAGACCAGTAGGTCTTGGGTCTGGCGTAGTTTTGTGAGGAGGGTGTTCCAGGTCTTGGCGGCGAGGTGGGAGAAGGATCTGCCGCCGGCGGTCGTTCTTCGGATACCAGGGACTGTGGCGAGGGCGAGGCCTGCGGAGCAGAGCTGGTGAGTGGGGGTGCAGAAGCTGAACCGTCTGAGGTATGCTGGGCCGGTGTTGTGGAGAGCTTTGTGCGCGTGGAGGAGGAGCTAGAAAGTGACCCTCTTGTTGAGGGGGCGCCAGTGCAGGTCTCTCAGTGGGGGGTGAAGTGGCTGCGGCGGGGGATGTCAAGGATCAGGCGTGCTGAGGCGTTCTGGATGCGTTGCAGCCGTCTTAGGAGCTTGGCCGACGTTCCTGCATAGAGGGCGTTTCCGTAGTCCAGCCTGCTGGTGACGAGGGCCTGGGGGACTGTTTTTCTCGTTTCGGTGGGGATCCACTTGAAGATCCTGCGGAGCATTCGGAGGGTGTTGAAGCAGGATGAGGAGACGGCTTTGAACTGCTTAGTCATGGAGAGGGTGGCGTCGAAGATGACCCCTAGGTTGCGTGCGTGGTCTGTGGGTGTCGGTGCTGTTCCCAGTGTTGTCGGCCACCAAGAGTCTTCCCAGGCTGAGGGGGTGGGGCCGAGGATGAGGACCTCCGTCTTGTCTGAGTTCAGCTTCAGTCGGCTGTTCTTTTTCGGCCTTCTTCCACCCATGGAGCAGTAGAATTGCCTCAATTCCACTATGTGAGGTAAAAAGATAAGGGTCAATGCCCATGTTTCACTTACCACACTGGAATTTTGCCCACCTCTACTTATATGTACAAAGGTGTATCATCAGTGTGAGACAGGCACAACTGATTGTACCACATTGCTGATTCAGACGCCTGTGAACAGTATTTTGTATGATTCACTGCCCTGTATTGTACTAAACATTAATTAAGTAGGCTATTAAAAACGTTCAGTGGAGAATTTTGCTAAAATGTATATGACCAACTGCTTCCTGAAGCCTCTCGGGGACATTTATCATTAAACATTTATGACCAAGCCTGTGGAAATTCTGGGGTGTCTTATACTCCAAGCCTCTCAGCACTAATGCACTCGCACTTCAGCTACGCTATTTCGGGCTGAAGAAGTCTATGCGACATTTATCATACAGCCACCGATTACACTATTCCAGCTGCGCCAAGCTATTTCATGGAGACTAGCGTGGAAACTTTCATGGAGCACCAGTGCTTAATTTATAAAATAATAAGTGCCAGGGCCTTGACCAGAAGGCCACTGTAGGAGAGTAGGGCCTGCTTCCTATGGTCACACCCACTTTGTGCTGTGATTTTCAGTTTTTTCGACTTTAGTGTGGCTGTGGGCCTGCTAAACAGACCCACAGCCCAGCTGTTCTCTCTCTAAATTGATACCATGTACTTTAGGTACATACCAGATTGGGTATTGGGTCACCTTTGTGAACCCCTGTGTGTACCATAGGTACCCAGAGCATAGGTGCATCCAAGGCCTACCAGGGGCTGCAGCATGTATTATGCCACCCCTGGCTGGCCCAAACTGACACCACAGGCTGATCACTCAGCTTGGGTAAGGTGGTGTAATCACCCCTTACTTAGATATAGTATATCTATATCTACCTATACATATAGACACATTTGCACCTATAAGTCACTCCTATGGTAGGCCTCGACAATCCTGGAGGCAGAGTGCTTGGTTATATGTGAGAGTGTGCCCTAGCATGAGCTGAGCCCCTCTGCAGCTTTCGTAACCTTATCCTTGTAGCTGTTCGATGATATAGCCATACCATATACTCTTAAGTGCATAATAATCCTCGCGGTTAATGCTAACTTCAGTTTAGTTTTATCAAACCATGTCGTGTAAGGTGTCAAACACTTTGGAATACTACCCCCCCCCCCCCCCCAACAGTTCTGGTGGCGGGGGTAGCATTCCACCCTTCTAGAGGGAGAAGACTTGTAGTTACTGCTTTACCCGGTTAAAGTTAAACAGAGCCCCAGCATGACAAAATGGATGCTGCTGCCACAGACACAAGTCTGACCTCCTGCTGCTGGACGAAACTCCGGCAGGGGAGGCCTGGACAATAGGTTTCATGTCCAGGGAGGTGCCAGCACCTCCCCAGACAGGCTGATGTGTATTGGGACAGGAAGGCTGCATCAGAAGATGCTTTTTGAGACACTGCCTGGGGCACACAAGGTGCTCCATGCATAACCCGGTTCAAACCAGTTGCTGGGGCACTCCAGCCCCGGTCTGGCGCGAAACTGGACAAAGGGAAAGGGGTGTAACCACCCCCTTCCCAGGTCCACCCATAGGAGGGACCTAGCAGGCAATCCAGCCCCTTAGCTTAGTATAAGTATAGGAGCTGTGTCCCCCAGGACTTTAGATTATCCTGGAACGAAACTTTGATACAGAATTCTTGGACCTTCGACATTCTATTCTGACTAGAAGATGGAAGACATCTCCCTTGTGGAAGGACCATCCTGTACAAACAAGCACCACCAGTAACTTACTTTGTCGACGCTCCCGCCGGAACCCGAAGACTTAGCGACACAGGAACTGGACTTCTTGACTTCTCTGACTGCGACCCATATCCACAGCAAAGCTGAGACCCGTGGCAGACACGAGAAACGTGGAACCGGACATCCTGGATTTTGCTAACTGCATTGACTCCTGAGGTAACTCGCAGTTGTGCATTGGGATATGAGAAGCCCCAGACCTGTGCACCATTTGCACTGAAGCTCAGCCCTCCACACTCCACGAGTGCCGGGTGGGGCCTGCTCTTGCATTTCAGCTCGACGCGTCTTCCCGGTTGCTAGCCCATTGGCTAACGCGCCCCCTGAAGACATTCTTTTAAAATCAAACTGCCTTCCTGATTGCTTCAGGCTTGCTCCAGCTTCCCTGCAAAGGAGAAGCTCCTCAGACCTTGCTGGTCTGCACCGAAGCCCATCTTCACTTCCTGTGTGGATTGCATTTGCCAAGGCATGTTTGGTCCTGTCCGGATACCGATACCGCAGTCAAATAGATCCTTTGTGGGTCAGCTCGAATCCAGCTCCTGGTTGCCGTCGACACCCACTGGTCCTCGTGGCTGCAGAGACAAGCTTCACCGCTTCACCTGAGATCATCGTGACATCGCCTGGTTCCTTCCTGATACCTTCTTGGTCACTGGCTAGTGACCCAGACTCTGTCCCCTCTGCTTTCAGGTTCTTCAGATCTTCGATCCACCCTTGGATCCACCCGGACACTTTTCCTCTCGTCGCCTGCAGCACTTCTTTGCAGATATCCATATAAAACATCAACGAAACCCGGCACCAAAAGGCACCTATGCACCCGGCTTCCCTGGGTGAGGTAACACGAGTACTCCGGTGCTCCCGTAGGTCTTGACTCTCGAAGTGTCCTAGTCTAAAGGGGTTTGTCGTAATCCATCTGGAGATGCCCTTAAACAGTAACTTTGTAACTTCTTCGTTTCCCATTATAAGTCAATTGTAACTCGCGACTGTGTTTAGACACTGCACCCGTCTCCCGTGTGCCTCCTACTTCCTAACCTTTGGTTGTTTAGTGTAGCCCCAGCGATTCCCCAGGCCCTAGGCTACTCACTGTTTCAGACGTGGTTCTTATACCACTTTCTTAGTATATGGTTTGTGAGGCCCTGTATTTGTGGAACTTATCGTATGCTAATTGAGTAACTTGTGATGTACTTTTACCTCTGACCTCATAAAGAGTGCAGAGGGGTTGTTAGAAATAAATACATATATATTTGATATATACTTTGTGTGGTGTCCTTTCATTTGGTATTCAAGGGATTATAATTGGTAGAACAGCTTGCTTCACATGCTCTCTGAAGTCTTAGCCTATGACTGCTGGTCCATGCTACCACTAGGATAGCCTGTCTATAAGGTTGACTTTACAACCACCTTCAATACGGGTCGATCAGACTGGTGCATGGTGCCCACTAAAATAGTGGACATCATATGCCAGGCTAGCTTCTCACAGCCACTGCAGCTTGCACCACCCATTGCCCCTGTCATTGATGGCAAAACAACTACTAGCCATCTCTCTCGCCTGCAAGTGTGACAGTTCAGATTACTCCAAGTCAACAAAGCTAAAGGAATGGCTGGGGAGGCAGGTATTAGTATTTTTTTATGTACGTTGTATTCATAAACAACTGCAACCGTTGGTCTGGTCATCTCTAAATTAGATGAGCAGCGCCACCATGTGGCAGACTGTCATGACTGGGGTCCCTAGCACCGGCAACTAATTAAGTGCTGGTGTTAAGCACCAAAGCCACCGGCTAAAATTAAGCAGGAGCGTAAACCCTGTAAATCTCCAACATTGCAGATGCCATTTTGTCACATGCAGACAACATTTTAGTGGATCTTCCCTAAAAGAACTTATAACTTTTGTCCTTCTCAATGCACAGTCTGAAATAAGCTTACATCCACCAGTTTATCAAAGCCAGGTTCAGCATGGTGAAGGGATGCATTAAATATAACACCCATCTCTGGAGCATGAAAGTATACATCTTTGGCAGGAATTGATCCCTGTAATCCAGAAGGTAGGTTGCACAGAAGCGCTATCACAATATCAGGTTTCCAGTTCTGCAGGGAGTTCCAGCCCCTGAGGCATATTTACTTGGATCCTCAGAAAGGGTACAGAGGCTGGCTTGAAAAACATGCAGCCTTATCTCCTTTTCTACTCTTTTTATTTAACTGTCAACTGTAGAGGTAAAGTGCAGTGCCTGATGGAACCAGGTTCAGTGCTACAGCGATGGGAAAGAAATACACAGGGGGATCTGTAAAATGAAGTGGCGGAGCGTGTGGTTAGCCTCCTTGGCTTAACAACACGCTCCGCCACTTCTCAAACGCAAGACTGCACTATATTTACAAGAATATGGTGCAGCCTTGCATTTCCCCCTGCGATGGCGCTAAGTTTAACAACTTAGCGTCAATGCAGGCACCCTTGCACCATAGTGCAAGGGTGTCTGCGTGCAGGGGAGGATTCTTTATGTGTAGAAAGGTGTCCTTTCCTGCACATAAGTAAGTAAAAAAAGAGGGAGGTCTCCTTTGAAATGCAATTCGGGACAAGGAGCGTAAGAGTAAAGAACTAGAGAGGTCCCACGACACTCAACTATTAAGAAGCCCTTTAGTGTATTTCCCTTATAACTCAAAATACCAACTAAATCCAAAGATGTACAGTATTAAGCAATAAAAACATATGGTGAACAAATCAAGAATCCTGAACAATGTGTTTGTTATATTAAAAGAAGGTACAATTTATTACAAATCAATAAAAACAATGTACGATAACATAATTATAGTGCCAAATTTCAAGTACAATTCTAGTTAAAAATTATCATCATTAAAAAATACACAATTTTAGAAAATGTATCCAAAAATCACAGTTGTTGAGGTTGTCGACGCAGCGTTTCGGTGTGTGACGATACCACCTTCATCAGGACAAACAATTCTATACAAAAGAACATTACAATTAGATACATACAATGATTCATAAAAGTAAAGCATTTCTTTAAAAAGATATAACTCTGTCGGGGCACATGTTTATTACATATATTACATTGTTTATTGCTATCAATCAAAAGAGGACATTCTTGTTGGTACATCATTCTAGTATATGGGTTATAATGGGCTATACACGTGGTTCTTAACTGTAGTGACACTACGTCACCATTTAAGGTAGCTTCTAAGAGACAATCATGATGCATACCTGTGAGTTAATTTTTTACTGTCCCTCTCGTAATAAATTTGGAGGAAGTATTGGATCGATGTCATTCAATTGGTAGGAAATCTGGTCTGTTTATTTCCAGTATGCTGTTCCTTTCTGAAAAGAATATAGAACCACTTAGCTCTAAATTCTAAGCTTGGGTTTCAAATTTTGTCAGAGAAAGCCCCTTGCCTTTAGTTGGTTTGTATTTATTACCTTTATAAATCAGGAACTCAATGGTGAAGAGCGTATTGCTGGAGGGGGGCCACCGTATTATTGCACAAAATCACTAAAATGAAATGAAGTATTGTTTTTAAGTATCACTAGGTGTTATTAGCACAAGTCTTGCGACTACGTAATTATGTATAAAAACAGGGGGAAATGATACAAGGAGTCAGTTATGTTAATAGACATAAATCAAATAGTACATCTAACCAGGGATAGATAATGCGAGAGATCAAAGAGCACCTCTCACTAGGGATAAATAAACACAGGAGTTCAATTATCTTCAACAGAAAAGCTGTATTATGTAGCCTATGATGAGAATATATCAAAAACATGCGGGAGTTTTATGCCACTGTTATCTTACAATAGACTTGAGTCTAATAATAATGATTGGAGGCAGTGTAGATTTCTCGATGAAAAACTAACAATAAACTACTGCTGTAGTAGACTTGAGTCTAATATTAATAATTGGAGGCAGTGTAGATTTTTCGATGAAAAACTAACAATAAACTACTGCTGTAGTGTATGAATTAATACGTCTAAGTTTACCACCGACATCTCCCGATAATCGGTAAACAGAGAAGGCAACAAAAACGGCCCGAACTACAATTGTAGTCTAAAAGTACAAGCGGCGCATGCAATTAACGTGTGGGAGTCGTCAACCTCCCGCGCCAGCCTAATTGACAATCTTCCCGCGAGAATTGGCTTAAATAACAAACAAGCCAAACGCTAGTTTAACACTACTGACGGATCGTATACGAGTGAAGTCACGAGAGGAGCTGCGAGGGGAGCAGGGAGGCTGATTACTTTTCAAAAGGTAAGAACTATGTCGGTATAGCAATAGACGTAATAGTACCCTTGTGTAACTCTTAGTCGTTTTTAAATAATAACCGGGTAAACGCCAGCTGTTACTAACATAGAAAATGAGAGTTTGTCGTTCCCGTAAAAAGTAAAGACAGACTGGCCCGTCGTTATGTTACATGGGTAAATATCAACAAAGAAAAGAGATCTGTCGCTAAATAAACGCGACTATCTAATTCCAATAAACATTGCCACTGAGGGTGCAGACTAAACGGCCAGAAGTCGGAGCAATGTAGAATATTCACTTCCGCCACACTAATGTTTTACTGAGACCAACACTGAGAGGGTTATAGAAATACGACAATACCCTAACTGGGCCGTATAACGGAAGGCCGACATAGTATATATAATTCCTCACTTAGTCTACTAGAAAAATGTTTGTAACATACGATCACTATGATCGGACAGTCAAGATTCTCTTCCAGCCTGTTAATGAATAACACAGGTCGAGCCACTAAAATACAATGAAGATGGTACTATGGCCTAACATGTACAATCAAGGGAATTGAGATTTAATTAGTATAGAATATTAATAACGACATCTTCTCTCCAGTCTTTCTTTCATAGAAAGTACTGATACTAGGTAGTGAACTGAAAGAAAATTACACCTGCCTTGAAATTGAGAAGTGTAGGCATTGCATACAAATAAAACAACGCTTGTAATATAATCCCATACAGGTCAAATTGATAAAAGACACTGTATAAAAGAAATCCCAACGCTGATAACAGAGTTAAAGGAATCCAGTGACGCTGCATTGAGGGCCATATAACCCTGATTTGTGGGTGAGTATATTTCTAAAAACGTCATTAGATTCTATAGTAAATAGACCTCTATGAATAGTCTTACCATGAGTACCACATTCTGTTCAAATGAAAAAACCTGCAGGTTTATTTTGGTTAAATACCGTTTTTTACGAATAACTTTTTCTGTTGCACATAAAAGAATACCTGCTGCTTTAACTATCTCCCACATTAAGAAATTTTACTCCTTGTATCATTTCCCCCTGTTTTTATACATAATTACTTAGTCGCAAGACTTGCGCTAATAACACCTAGTGATACTTAAAAACAATACTTCATTTCATTTGAGTGATTTTGTGCAATAATACGGTGGCCCCCCTCCAGCAATACGCTCTTCACCATTGAGTTCCTGATTTATAAAGGTAATAAATACAGGCCAACTAAAGGCAAAGGGCTTTCTCTGACAAAATTTGAAACCCAAGCTTAGAATTTAGAGCTAAGTGGTTCTATATTCTTTTCAGAAAGGAACAGCATACTGGAAATAAACAGACCAGATTTCCTACCAATTGAATGACATCGATCCAATATTTCCTCCAAATTTATTACGAGAGGGACAGTAAAAAATTAACTCACAGGTATGCATCATGATTGTCTCTTAGAAACTACCTTAAATGGTGACCTTGTGTCACTACAGTTAAGAACCACGTGTATAGCCCATTATAACCCATATACTAGTATGATGTACCAACAAGAATGTCCTCTTTTGATTGATAGCAATAAACAATATAATATATGTAATAAACATGTGCCCCGACAGAGTTATATGTTTTTAAAGAAATGCTTAACTTTTATGAATCATTGTATGTATCTATTTGTAATGTTCTTTTGTATAGAATTGTTTGTCCTGATGAAGGTAGTATCGTTACACACCGAAACGCTGCGTCGACAACCTCAACAACTGTGATTTTTGGATACATTTTCTAAAATTGTGTATTTTTTAATGCTGATAATTTTTAACTAGAATTGTACTTGAAATTTGGCACTATAATTATGTTATCGTACATTGTTTTTATTGATTTGTAATAAATTGTACATTCTTTTAATATAACAAACACATTGTTCAGGATTCTTGATTTGTTCACCATATGTTTTTATTGCTTAATACTGTACATCTTTGGATTTAGTTGGTATTTTGAGTTATAAGGGAAATACACTAAAGGGCTTCCTAATAGTTGAGTGTCGTGGGACCTCTCTAGTTCTTTACTTTCCTGCACATAAGCAATCCTAAAATGCAATTCTGTCACTTTCATGTGTGCTGCTTTATGCAGCACACATGAAAGGGACAGAACAGCATTTTTTTTAAAGGTTTGCTTATGTACAGGAAGGGATACCTTCCTGTACATAAACAAACCATGGCATTTTGCTTTTTACATGTGTGCTGCACAAGGCAGCACACATAGAAAAAGCAAAAACGAGGAGAAATAATGCATTTCTCCTCGTTTCGCCAACTTAAGACCAGGGTTTTCCTGGTCTTAAGATTGGCGCTGCCTCCTATGTACACCACCCTTGTACATAGGGGGCAGCATCAAATACAATGGGTGTTGTGGTGGAACGCCCACCACAACACCCACTGCACGCCATTCTCACGATAACCATAGTGTGAAAGCGTGCCTTATGTAAAAGTCAGCATTAAGCCACGTTAAGTGGCTTAATGTACGTTAAGTGGCTTAATGCTGCCTTGTACATAAGGCAAGACTCCTATCGCCACGGGAATGTCACAAAAAGTGACATTCCCGTGGCGATAGGGGCTTGTACATACGCCCCACAGTGTGACACTATTCAAAACACTGGCTGAAGCTTTGCATCACGCAGGCAGTAGTTACTTAAAAGTGTGACATCATGTCAGTAATGCTACAGACAGGATTAGATATCGCTTGTCCTAGCATAGAAAACTAGCATTGGCATAGCCAATAGGTATCGCCTTTGGGACCATATAAGTATTTAGCCAGAGCTATTGGCTTCGTAAAGTCTTGAAGCTATGGTGTAGATGAGTGGCTGCAGCGCAGAATTTTGAAAAGTTATAATAAAAAAAAGTGTTGTAAGCAGTGTGCCTGGAGGTGCATTGGCAGAGTGGTGGAGAAAGGGGGCATAGCCTCTGACCACCTCTCAGCAATCTAGCTGTGTGGGCCTTACTGGAGGTAACAGGAGGGCTAGCTGTCCTCCAAGGACCCTCAAGAGCCAAGGGGACTTCATCCCCCACCCAGTCGTGCACCAGGAGGCGCATTTGAAAAGTGGTGGAGAAGGGGGGTGTGTCCACCAAAAACCTCTCAGCAAACCCACAATATGGGACTTGCTGTAGGCAACAGGAGGGGTAGTTGGCCCCCAAGGACCCTCAATAGCCAAGGGAACTTCATCCGCCCACTATTAGTGTGCCATGAGGCACGCTTGCAGAGTGGTGGAGAAAGTGGCGTGGCCTCCTACAATGTTTCAGCAATCCCGCTGTGTGGGAGTTACTGGTGGAAACAGGAGGGTTAGTTGGGCCCCAAGGACGTCCTTGGGGGCCAACTACCCCATCTGTTACCTCCAGTAACTCCCACACAGCGGGATTGGTAAGAAGTGTTTGGAGGACACACCTCCTTTCTCTACTACTCTGGTAACGCGGCGTGTGGTGCACTACTGATCGGGGTATGAAGTCCACTTTACTCTTGAGGGAACTTGGGAGCCAAGAAGCCCTCCTGGTACCTCATGTAAGACGTACACAGCGGGATTCCTTAGAGCTAGTTCGAGCCCACGCCCCCTTTCTTTACCACTCTGCAAACGCTATTACTAGTTAAAAGACCATAGAAATTCACTGAAAAAAACAAAGGTTACATGAAAGTTATAATTAGGAATAAGTATTTGAAAAAACCTTAGAATTCACTGAAAAAAAAGGTTACAGGGATGTTATAGTTAGGAAATGTACTGAAAAAACAATGGTTGCAGGTACATTATAGTCAGAGTCAGATTTCACTTGTACAAAACTAGTGAAATTCTGCGTTATTAGTTACCTGAGCTAACTATAACTTACACCGCTGCAATGCACTGCTTATGACCTCACATTTTACACCACTCATGATATGGTCCGTGAAATCACTGATGACATCACTGATGACATCACTGATGACATCTCAATGACATCACTGATGAAAATCATCCACAGAACCACTAAAACACCTAATCATCCCCCATACAACCTCTTGTAGGCCCACTCACACACCCATACACTAACTGACATACCTATTCACAGACCTAAGCAAGTACTCACATACCCACTCACTCCTCCATAGAGCCACTCACACACCCACTCACTCACTCGTACAACCACTCACATTACCATTCACTCACCCAGCCACATAACCACACACTGACCTACAGAGCTACTCGCACACCCCCTTATTTACCTACAGAGTCACTCATCCACTTACTCACCTAATCAGCCTCTCATCACAGCCACTCACTCACCCATAGAAGCACACATACACTCACTCACTCACACAACCATTTACATACCCATTGACACATCCATGCAAGTACTCACCCATTCCTGCACATTACAGCCATTCACACTGACACTCACTGTCCAATACAGTCACTCACACACAAAGTCAATAAACAACACATGTACTCAAACAGCCACTTACTCATACAGCTATTCAGCCATCCACTCACCCACCCATACAGTGACTATACACCCACCTACAGCCACTAACACAGCATCTCACTCACCCATACAGCCACTTACATAACAATTATACAGCCACTCACACACCCATACACACAAGGATACAGTCACACATCCACTCACATGATATATATTAAAAGTAATATCACTCATTAGTAGTACACTAAGTATACTACTTTAAGTTGTATTGTACATTACCTTATATGTTTAACAATCATAAACTCTTACAAAATACTTATACTCACTGGATGGTGTCATAAATGATGTCATCAGTGATATCATTTGATGTAATATGTGAGGTCATAAGCAGTGCATTGCACGGTCGTAAGTTAGATAGTTAGGTCAAAGTTTTACAGAGGAAGAGTGTTTTTTTGTTGATTTAATAACTTTGATGGCTTTTGATGAATCTGTACAAAACCTTCCAAAATATAACTTAGTCCACCTGGCTCCTCCAACTTAAGCTTTGTGCTGTTCCGACAATTGGAGGACCATGAAAAAGGGGTGATCCCAAAATTGTGATTTCCAATGATAATTCCGGCAGTAAACTCTGCTCTCTCATTTGAAAAAAACAGTGGAATGAAATTATACCAAATTTGTCAAAAAGCGAGATTTTTACACAGAAAGGGTGCATGTTGTGATTTGGCTTCAATCCGTTCAGCTTTATTTTTTTTTGAGAAATTAGGTTTTAAAGAAGAATTTGATTGGGCATGAACACGTTAATGCTCAGAAACAGTTAGGTACATCTGGACAGTTGGAGTCCCGTGGAACCAAAACAATACAAAATAAATAAAAATAAGGCCTCTAATTAGCTGAGTGAGCTGGTTCTCTTGTCTGTCTTTTTGGATGGCAGCTTTCAGGGATTGGGCAGAGGGCCTGACCATAGGCCTACCCTCACTCCATGTGGCTGAAGGGCATGCACACCCGGGGTTGCTGCTCTCAGGGGGTTGGGAGCGGGCCTGGTCATAGTTCAGGTACTTTGGCCAATCACCACCTTGCTCGGCCTTTAGCCATGCGCAGCTGGGGTTGGGTGCTCTGTTGAGGTACAGGTCCTGTGGCCATCCCCCACTGTGTATGGCCAAAGGCTGTACACAGCAACAGTTGGCCATCCTGCAACTTGTTGGGTGCATGGCCTGACCATTGACCAGGCCCTTCTCACGGTTCTTCTCACGGCATATGACTAAAAGCTGTGCTCAGCGCTCAGCTGGTGCGGTGTCGCTCCCTGGGGAGTTAAGTGCAGGTTGCCTGAGGTCATTGTATGTATTCTCAACTTAGAATATGATTTTAAAAAACTGAAATTCACTGAAAAAACAATAGTTTAAGTGGTGTTAGGGGTTGAAAAGAGATCAGAACTAGTGTTTGAAATAAAAACAAATCCTAAGTTTGCCAGTTATACTTTAGTGATTTTGCTATAACTTGAGCACTTGCCATGCAATGCTTATGACCTCACATATTAAGTCACTCATAAATTGCTAAATGACATAATTTGTGACATTGTTTTTTTTTTATTTTAATATTTTTTTTATTGATTTTAAACTTTCTAAGAATGTGGAAGGGGTCTGGTAAATTGTTGCATAATTTATGATATTTGAGTGAAATGGCTTTGTCTGGCATATGCTTTGATAATAGCCGGTCCTCCAAGGGAGATGAATCTGGTACTTTTGTCACATCTGGGAGTGTTGTCTTAAGAGCATGGCGAATCTGTAGATATTGAAATATCACAATGTGTGCTAGTTCGTGTTTTGCTTGTAATTCTTTAAGTGAGAACCTTACCCTTATGTATGCGATCTCCTATTGGTGACAAAGCAACCCTAGCTGTTGAGAGGACCACAGGGGTGTAACTTTCGTCATCACCCGTGTCCAGCCCAGACGTTTATTTGCCTGATGCCAAATTGTTACTGTTTGAGCCATAGGGCCTAGATACCTCTCTTTACGGACCTTGGTGTATAGTCTGAATACTGGGTTCATAGGAGAGCTGTATGTATATCCATTGATTAATTGGCACCAATTGTGATGTCCAATAATAGAGCCATATGTCTGGGAGTGTGATTCCCCCATCGTACCACCCCTTCGTCAATTTCCCTAAAGCTTTTCACGGTGTACCTCCATCCCACAATAGTTTGCGGACCTCTCCGCCTCCACACTCCTAAAATATGAGTCGAGGATCCGGCATAGGCAATTCTGAAGCAGATAAAGGAATCGCGACAGAGCCAGCATTTTAAATAGGGTCGCTCGACCTAGTAGTGACAATGGCAGCGACCTCCAATGTTTGACATCGTCACAAAGTCTTTTTAAGGGGGCTGCTGGATTCATTTTATTTTTTTTCCTCATTTTCCTTTCCCTCTTTTCAAGAATCACCAACCACCTTACGTGTCTGATGCCGGGAAACTTAGAATATTAGTTGTCTCCCGCAACGAGCACGATTTAATAGCAATGGTGGCAGAAGAGTCCTGAAGAAAACCAGAGGGGGGAGGGGAAGGGAGTGGGCTTGTAATTACTCCATCGAGGTATTTTTCAACCTGTAGGACCGATAGTGAGCCGAGGAAACCAAGGTCCATGGAGTGTTGTAGGCATAATCATAGGACCCAGGGGGAAAAAAACAAAAAAACCCGGAGCACTATCTCCACTGGACCAACAGGTCCCAAAAAGCCAAGTTATGTTTACTACAGGATCTGGTCAAGTCCACCTTAGATGTTTCGTATAAGGACATCAACCAGTCACTGTGTGATGGAGCCGTTTTTTCTATCCAAACTTTACAAATTTGTCTCCTAGCCAGGAGGATTGCATAGAACAAAAAGGACCTTGCCTGGCCTGTGATGTCGGCATCCAAGCCAAAGATTATTAGTGGCAGAGTGATGGACAGTGATATATTTAAGATAGAGTCCAGAGTTGACTTCACTTCTTCCCAGAACCGGCCGATGTAAGGGCAGTCCTTAAACATAAGTGCATCTGATGCTTCGATGAGATTGCATTTATTACATTTCTTTCCTGGGAGGAATTTGGAGAGCCTCAAGGGCGAGAGGTAAGCCCGATGTACCGTGAACAGGTGATTATGTCTCAACCATGTCGGTTTAACGGTTTTATAAAGGAGAGTAAATGATTTTACCCAGATCTCCTCGCACTGAAGGCCTAGCTCTTCCCCCCACAGCTCATCAGGTAAAGTAAACTCCCCATCAACCTCATCCAACAGCCTCCAATACCACAAAGCTACCTCTTTGCCTCCCCCAACTCGCTCTACTAGCTTCTGGCCAAATTGCTAGCTTTCCCCAGTGCAATTCCTTTCCGACACAAGGCCCTGGCCCAGCTATCCAACTGCATGAACTTAAATCTAGAGCTCCTCCCATGCCCTCATGGAGCCTTCTACCAGCAGCTCACCCCATCTTGTAATCCCAGCATCCTTCACTGGAATAGACAAGCTATCCTTTAAACATAACGGTAGACCTGGGGAATTCCACACTGGTGCAAAGTTTGAATAGTAAGGCAGCCCCATTCTCTTTCTAATCTGTACCCAGGCTTTCGCCAGGGTCTGAAGAATTTTCAACTTGACTTTTTTAAAGAATTTCTGGTCCCCAAATTTGAACAGGAACCCATCAATTGGCAAGTCCGCTCCAGCCAGCATGGCTTTAAACATTGGCCCTATCGATGAACTAGATGGTGCTTTTAAAAGCATTCTGGAGTGGGACAACTGAAAAGCCCATGCATAGTACTGTAAATCAGGTAGTGCAAGCCCCCCCTTTTCCCTCCTCCTCCTCAACTTCTTCCATGCCAGTCTAGTTGATTTGTAGTTCCAAATAAAGGAATTAATCTCTCGCTGGCACTTATCCAAGATTTTTGCATCAAAGGCCAGGGGAATGGTATTAAAGATGAATGTAAATTTGGGGAGGATAGTCATCTTTATCAAGCTTACCCTACCCAATATGGTAAGTGGAAGGTGAGCCCAAGATTTTAATAGCTTTCTGCACTCGTTGTAAACTCGATCAAGTTTATTTTGTGCGATGTTTCCAACATCTTGGGTAACCCGTATTCCAAGGTATCGCATGGAGGTGGTCACCCCCAGATGTAAACTGGGGATATTCCAAGCCATTATTTCTGTTTTGCTGGCGTTAATCTCGTACCCTGAAATGCGTCCAAACTCTTCCGCCCTCTTAATAACAGCGGGAAATGATAGATCCGGGTCAGATGTAAAGATGAGAATATCATCTGCGTAAAGTGCGACCCGCCTCTCCCACTCCTTAAACTTGAAAGAAGGAATATTTTCCTCTGCTCGCAAGACTTGGGAAAACGGTTCAATATACAAGTTGAATAGGAGGGGAGAGAGCGGGCAGCCCTGCCGCGTGCCCCTCGTGATGTTGAAGGATTCTGTCAGTGCACCATTAATTAACAACCTTGCCAATGGAGCCCCATACATAAGAGTAATGGCTCGGCAAAAGCCCTCACCAAAATTGAATTTCTTCAAAACGGCTGCTAAGTAGGGCCAATTGACCCTATCAAAGGCTTTTGTCGCGTCTAAAATAAGGGTGGCCAATGGAAGGGAGAAAGCTGAGGCAATGTCTATTGCCCCCACCAAGTCATGTGTTAGATCTGATAACTGACGCCCTTTAATAAAACCTTTCTGATCCTGGTATATAATTGCGCCAATTACATTCCCCAATCTCGCAGACATGATGGTAGCAAAGATTTTATAATCGCTGTTCAAAAGCGAGATTGGTCGATAGGAACCACACTCTGTCGGGTCCTTCCCTGGCTTAGGGATCAGAACGATAGTCGCCTCTTCCCAGGATTTTGGAGGAGCTTCCCCCTTCCTAAGAATACCATTAAAAAAAGGGCTGTCAATGTTGGGAGAATAACACCACCTAGTGCTCGGTATAACTCTCCAGGTAGTCCATCAGGGCATGCCGCCTTCCCTCGTTTAAGTTGCCCTATGACTTTGATCACTTCGGCCTCGATAACTCCATCTCTAAACAGTTGCTCTGCACTGTAGAAAGGCTTGGCAGATAGATCTTATCAAGTCATGTATCCCTTGCCACTTGGTCATTAGAAATATCCTCCCTATAAATCCCCTCAAAATAATACAAAAAGGCACTCCCAATATCCGAGTTAGAGATCCTAGCAGCAGCCTCCCCTTCTACTTTTTGCTCTCTAATATAATTTTGGGCTTGGTCAGCCTTAACTTTCCATGCCAAAATCCTGCTTGCTGCCTCACCAAATTCAAAATGGGAAATCTTGCTAGCCTCCCATCTCTTAGCCACCCTCTCTTGTAAGATATCCTCCAGTTGTTTCCTCAACTCATCCAACTTCCTTTGCTCGACTGGCAAGCCCATGGAGGTACCGAGCTTCTGCTCGATTAGATGCATCTCCTGCTCTAGACTTTTTATCTTCTCCCTGTATAGCTTCCGCCTATAAGAGGCTCTGTTGGTGATACTGCCTCTCAAAAAAGCTTTCAATGCCTCCCACACAGTGGCTAAGACAGCAGATTCAAGGTTAATCTCTAAGAATGATGTAGTCTCTGTTACCAGGAAGCTAACTTCTTCGTCCTCCAAAAGAATGGTCCGATCAAAAGACCAGGACGGATGTTTAATCTGCAGGTCTGATCTTAGAGTAAACATAAGAGCCGAGTGGTCGGACAAGTGAGAAGGGAGGTATTTTATCACAGTCAGTGAGTCTTTAAGGCAATAACTAAATAAGGCATAATCAATTATTGATTTCTGCTTGTATTTGAGATTCCAAAAGGAGATCCCCAATTTATTGTCCACCCTTTCCCTCCACAGGTCTGCCAGACCCAGCTGTGTCATTATAGCTTGAAGCGTTTGTCTTGATTTGGAAGAGATGCAGGCTCTAGAATTGGTAGATTTATCTAATTTTGGGTCAAGCACATTATTAAAATCACCCATCCAAATTACTGGGTCTTGGGAGGTGACCAAATGATTCCTAATATTATCCAAATAAGACGGATCGCCTAAATTTGGGCCATAATATTCCACTAGTGTTCAAATCCGGCCATCTACTGAGATTCTCAACAGGAGCCATCTCCCAGAATGATCCTCTTTATAGTCCAAAAGCTGGACTTTCGCTGATTTTTTGAAAATAAAGAGGACCCCCCTGATGTTTGCATTGTGGTCTGTACATATAAATTTATCGACCCATCTCTGCTTTCTTAGTAGTGTGATAACTTCTGCTTTAAGGAGGTGTGTCTCCTGTATGACAATGATCTGCGCGGGGGAGTCTCTCAAATGTTGTAGAATACGATCTCTTCTACTCCTCACGCGCAGACCATTGACATTCCAGGAAATATATTGAATGAAAGTCATAACTTTACTTCCATCTCCATCTCCCTCACCATTGCAGAACTTCTCCCATAGCCACAATAACCTGGGCTCGACCACCTGACAGTCCTACTGGACTGAATATATATGCAGCTCTGACACATAGAGAGGTTGAAAAGGACAGACTCATGAGGATTTTTTACCCTTTTTCTCCCCCACCCAAAATTACCCCCACCCGTGCCCCCCCTCTTGGAAAAGCCTCCCAAACTTACTCCGGCCTGGTGTATAGCCAGATTTATGCCCTCTAACAGCCCTCCTCCTTCTGCACCGCTTTATACTACTGGGCCAATCTAATTGCCTACCAGAGAAGACGGAGAGAACCCTACAGAGAAGCTTGCCTAGTGTTAGAAAGGGAGACCCCTTATTTTATTTCATTCTTCTTTTATTCTTCTTTTATTTTGATTTATATAAGTTTTTAGTACTTAACACCTTTTTGTGATTAATTACATCAATTCTTTCCTTTGAAATATATTTATTTATATATGTATTTATTTATTTTTTCACTATTCGCTAACCCTATAAAGGAAAGTAACCTACAACCAAGGGCTCTCAAGCCTATAGAACAACATACGTGTATAGGTGATGACTGGAGCAAAACCAGGTACTAGGACTACAGCTAAATGATTCTATATTAACTTCCACTCTGAGAGCAGGAATGAGTTCTAATAGACTCCAATAATTCATCGGCCTCTAGAGGGGATCGACTGTTGTGCATTTTGTTGTTGTACATTATACGTAAAAATACGGGAAACTGCATCTGCACCGTTGCACCAAAGGACCTAAACTTGTCCATTCTCTGGCCGAGTTCCCACTGCCTATCTAATGTAGATTTAGAAAGGTCAGACCGTACCTCGAAAGAGAAATCTGGGCCCTTTAATGTTTTAGCTTTCAACCCGAGGTTTAGAATTTTCTACTTTAGAGTATATGTGAGAAAATTTATCAGAATCTTTGTAGATTTAGTTCTACCAGGGTTTAAACGAAAAGGATCTCAATGTATTCATTGTAGGTCTTTTTCCAGATCTTTGGCTATCTCTTCGAATTTAGGGAGTCTTTCAATAGTTTAATCACAAAGGCCTTGATATTTCCACTTTCCTTTCCCTCCGGGATTTTCAAGAGCCGAAGGTTATTACGCCGTGAATAATTTTCCAACGATTCAACCCTCTCCCGCATAGCATCCCCCTCTCTTCGAAGATTTTGAATTTTTGACTCAGCGATCTCTAGGTTGGACTTCAACAGCCCCACAGAACTCTCCAGCACCTCTGTTCTTTCGCATAGGCTGTCCACTTTCCTCTCGAGCATCTCGCATGATGCCCTTATCTCATTCTGGTAAGTTTTAGAAACCAAAAAGTTGCATCTTATTTCCTCCCTCATTGATGTAATTGATGCAACAAGGGCCTCAAGCGTGTTTCCAACCCCCTTTCTGCCCAGATCATCCCCACCTTTGTCAACAAATAATACATCTTCCAATACTGTTGATATACTCTCAGCAGCACCAGTAACTTCGGCTGCAACTTCCGGGACGAAAGAGGGTTCAGCCATCCCTGGCTCTGTAATAGAGGTAGAGATAGGCTCGAAAGGAGCAGGTATAAGTGCAGGTGAAGATGTGGGCATAGGCATAAGCGTGGGTGTAGATGCAGCCTTAACTGGAAAAATGTCTAGTACCTGGGGTAACACTTTAAAAAAGGAGCGCAGTGAGGGGGTGACACGTACAGTGCTGTTCTTCAAGTGCTTATTGTTAGCCCCTCTCTGAGAGCTGCCCCTGGTTTTAGTATCTCTACCAGCTTCCTTACACCTAGCCCCCTGGTTAGCGCCTTTCCCTTCCCCAGTTACAGCCTCACCCTCCACTTCCACAACCTTGTCTGCTACTGTTCCTTTCTTTGTTGATTCCTCAACCCTTACTATGCTTTCTGGGACCTGTGGTTTTTTACAGGTTTCTGTCCTCTCCCCTGTTTTTTATTTGTGTTCTTAGGAGCCTGCTTTTTATTTATTGTTTTATTTGTGTTAACAACCCCTGTGCCCCTAAAATAGCAGGTCTGAGACAGTTCCCGATTGCACAGCTCTGGGATGGCATCCTGGGGTACCTGCAGGGGGAGGGCGCAGTCAGAGGGCTTACGTAGAGAAAGCAGTGCTGGGCGAACGCCACGGGGGCAACAGTTCAGTAGACGGAACCACCACGCACCGTACCACCCCCCCCCCCACCCCCACCCCCACAACCCAGACGCCGATCACCCAGCGCGCAGACCACAGACACGGCCAGCCACCCACACGAGTGCTCACCAGCAGACACCGCCTCATAATTCGCCCCCAGCTCCAAGCCGTTGACACCGCTCCCGCAAGTGCACTCCACCCCCCCCCACCCCTTCCCCTCATATGTTCACATGTTTGCAGTATCGGACTCCTGATCACCGGCTGTAGCCTCACCAACCTTCCACGTCACGGTGGACAGACGCCACTAACCGCACCCCCGACAGCGAGTCCAGGCGCGGGCGACATCTGCTACACCAACAGCTAGGCTACTCCACTTGACTGCTACACACGCCACTAGCCAGGCCGGCGGCCGGCGAGACACCACGGCCCACAGGAGCTGTCCCACTTCAAGTCCGCGATCATTTGCGCATGCGCACCATTGAACCCCTAATGTACTGACGCATTATCAGTGTACACCACACCGTCTAGAGGGGTCTTCTTTTAGCACTGTGCAAGCAGGACAGACACGACGCGGCGCAGCCGCTAAAGGAGCATTGGGACATGCCGATACGAACTGTTCTGTTTAGTTTGCTGAATTCATGGTTTAGTTCTAGAAAAATTGTAAAATAAGACGTCACTTATGGAACTGTTTATTTGCTGAACGAAGGTAATGTGACCATAATACCTGTAATCTTATATGCCAGAGGCACGTGGGGCGCAACAGCACACCCTCCCCTGCAGACCTGCACCCTTACGATCTACCGCTCTTTTGCAGCCGGCCCGCAGGGTTGTAGGCTTTGCTATATGTACTGCACTTTTGAATATTAATAAACGTCTTACAAAAAAAAAAAAAACCCCTGTGCCCCTATTTCGCCCCCCCAACCTTACTTCCAGGTACCACTGCCGCTCCCGGTACCAGTTGCCCGGGTAATTCACAGTCCACCAGTTCTCCAAGCGCTCCTTCTTCGCCAGGAATTCTGCCAGGAGGGCCACCGGGATTTGCTGAAAATGCACTAGGGAGCACTGACTGATAGCCAGCAGCCTCACCTGCCCTGCCGCTACCCCATCCTCGTCTAAGGAGCCCCCGAGCCGCCGCTGTGCGGCCGCGCCAGAGTTCCAGTGCTGCTCGTCTCCACCAAGGCAAAGAGGCAGTGGGGGGGATCGCGAGTCAGCGGCCAGACACAACGGCAAGAGAACACAAAGCCCAACAGCCGAAAGGAAAATAATATGACAGCACTTCTCACAAGAAGTAAGAATTACTTCATGGCTCCGTTTCCTCTAAGCAGGTTCGTCCAAAAATCTCAGCATTTGGCCCCAGTAACACCACGGTGCATCAGGAGGCTGTTAGGAACGAGCGAGCCGCGCTAGCCTGCGGCCGCCATGTTTTCGTAAATGTGATTTGCTTCGAGGCTGCTAGATTCTTGTCATAATAAATTTGGGGATCGGGTGTAATGAAGATCCCCAAATATCGGAATCCTTCATAGGCCACTTCGATTTCACATCCCTGGGGTAGTCTAGGTGTGGGGCAATGCAGAACAAATAGCACTGACTTCGTGCAATTAATAGCGTATCCCGAATATTTGCGAAATTTGTGACTATATTCAGTAATCTGTGTATTGAGGCATATGGGGAAGCTAAGTAGATCAGGATGTCATCTGCATACAATGAAATCCTGTCCTCATTGTCCTCCTCCCATTTTAGCCCCCAAAGAGCCACATCCCTTCTCACACAAGATGCAAGTGGTTCTAGTACTAAGGCGAAAAGTAGGGGGGACAGGGGACAGCCTTGTCTGGTCCCTCTGTTCAGCTTAAACGTCCGGGACATGCGGTTATTCACCCTCACCTGACCCCGCAACTCAGTGTAAAGCAGCCTTATCCACTTTATAAACTGCGGGACAAACCCTAGGCGAACCAGCACTTCGAAGAGACAGTATTACCGGCCCTCTTCTATACATTGCTGACGTGCCAAAACATTGTGCACTCAGTGATTATTTAGTGCCCTGTTCCGCCCCGGCACAAAGCCTGATTGATCTGCGTGAACCAATGAAGGGAGAAAGGTATTCCTGATTGGACTCTAGCAGTTTCGCAAGAATCTTAGCCTCAGCATTAATCAAGGAGATTGGCCTATAAGAGTTACAACTGTTCGCCGGTGTCCCGGGTTTTTGGATTACCACTATGGAAGTCAATATTTGATCTTCTGGCAGAATTCCCTTCTCCAAGCTTTAGGAATACGTATGTCTAAGATGGGGTGCTACCCATAAGGCCATCGATTTGAGGAACTCAATTGGAATCTCATTGGGCCCCATTGCCTTCCCTGATTGGATGCTGATAATGGCTTTACAAATGTTATCATCCGTTATGTCTGCGTCCAGCTCGGCCCTGTCGGTATCGAACAATAAGGGCAGATTTATGTCTGTCAACAGCTGACGTGAGTCTTCAGATGTATAGGTGGTGGAGGAGGTATGGACAGCCTCCAAATATTCCGCAAACGCCTACGCTACCTCTTGGGGATCGGAGATACGTTTAGTCCTGTTAACGGATAGTTCAGGTATTCACCGTTCCCCTTGTTCCCTTCTCTCTAGCGAGGCAAGCATTTTCCCCGCTCTGTCACCCAGTTCGTAAACCCTATGATGTGTGTGAAGTATTTTCGCCCAGTTTTTTGCCCGTGCCATAGTTTTATATTCGAGTTGCTTAATGGTTAAGTGGTGTGTGACGGCCTCGCTAGGTGCGGAGTTATTCTGTGTCTCTAGCTGTAGGAGCTCACTCTCTAATTGCAATAATTGCTGGTTATGTTGTCGGATATGATATACCCTATTTTTAATGCCAGAGCATGTCCCTTCAGCACCACTTTATATGCTTCCCAAATGGTCTGCGTTGAGTCCACTGCGCCTATATTTTTGGTAAAATAGCAGTCTGTCTGCTTAGTGAGATCCTCCTTTATGTCTGGAACTTTTAGGAGCCACAGATTAATAATTATGGAGCTGCGCTTTCTCTTTTGATTGAAGGTGAGTTCAAGCCATACTGGAGAATGACCCGAGATACCCCTTGGAAGCCCGCGAGGGTTTTGAAAGTGGCCAAGGTTTACCAAGTGTGTAAGGAAGTAATCGATGCGGGACATACCGTTGTGTGCGTTAGAGTAGTGGGTGTAATACATCATGTTTGGTTGTAGTGAACGCCTTATTTCTATCAGTCCCATGGCTTGAGTAAATTCCTCCATTTGTATGCTGGGGGTCGTCGAGGATACCTATCTACTGTGTCGTCCATAGTTGTAGTATGTTAAAATCACCACCTAGCATTAAGGTACCTTCAGGTAGATCGATCAGGATTTTGCATAAGTCACTAAGGGCCATATTATCAAAAACGGCAATAACATTATCGCCGCTTTAGCGGCAGGAAACTGTAACTAAAGCGGCGATAAGGGGCTTGATAATATGCTCTTGTGAATTCCCATAAAAGCCCAGCTTCTGGTGTGAACCTGGGCTTCTATGGGAATTCACAAGGGTATATTATCAAGTCCCTTATTGCTGCTTTAGCTGCAGTTTCCTGCCGCTAAAGCGGCGATAATGTTATCGCCGTTCTTGATAATATGGCCCTAAGTGCCTCTTTTCCCAGTGCTGGTGGGAGATACACTGACACCACATTTATCGGTTTCCCCTCCCAACTGGCCTCCATCACCACAAATCGTCCTTGTGGGTCAGCCCATATATGAGTGGGCGTGATAGCTAGGTTTCTCCGCACTAGGATACCCGTGCCTCTGGAACCGGATGAAAAACCCTGTGTGAACCAAAGGTTTGTATCCCCACCTGTTAAGGACCTTGCAGTTATTACCCACTAGGAGTGTTTCCTACAGCAATAGTAAATCTGGTGCCTGTCTCTTGAGGTATTGCGACACTACTCCCCCTCTTTATTTTGTCTCCCAATCTGTTAACATTCCAGGTCAAGATGGACAATTTCGTTTCTATTGTGCTACCCATGAGAAATCATCATTAGGGACTGGCGAAATTCATGCGGAAGTCACTGGAGGGGTGACCGGCTCCTCCAGTAACTTATCAGTCATCTTTATAAACTTGGATCGATCATACGTTCTGGAATTTGCCTTGAACTCCAGCTGTCTATACCATGCCATCTTAGGGAGGACACTACTCTCCAAATCCGGTTTATAACACTGTGCATTGTGACATTCAACATTAAAACTAACAAAAAGAAAACCCCTTCTTCCCCCCTGCCCCACCCACTTCCCTGCCCCCCTGCCAGTGGATTTCCAACTACCCACACCCCAACTAGGCAGAGTGCCTGTCACCCCATCCCATTTGTGAGGTGCTTGGTTTACAACCCTCCCTCTGTTGCAAAAACCTGTCGAGGGCAAGGCAGGAACCTACCCACCTTCTGGAGACTGCTGCTGGGCGCTGGGCTGCTGACGCCGCTGGTAACTCCCGCTGACGGCGCCATTCACCATCTCGGCTGCCGAGGGGAGGAACTACGGTTCCCAGCGTCCCTTGCGGCTGCAGACCACCACTTCCTGCCCCGCGCACCAGGAGGTGCATAAAATCTCGGAGCTCCCTCGGTGGAGCGGGGACTGTTGCAAAAACCTGTCGAGGGCAAGGCAGGAACCTACCCACCTTCTGGAGACTGCTGCTGGGCGCTGGGCTGCTGACGCCGCTGGTAACTCCCGCTGACGGCGCCATTCACCATCTCGGCTGCTGAGGGGAGGAACTAGGGTTCCCAGCGTCCCTTGCGGCTGCAGACCACCACTTCCTGCCCCGCGCACCAGGAGGTGCATAAATTCTCGGAGCTCCCTCGGTGGAGCGGGGACTGTTGCAAAAACCTGTCGAGGGCAAGGCAGGAACCTACCCACCTTCTGGAGACTGCTGCTGGGCGCTGGGCTGCTGACGCCGCTGGTAACTCCCGCTGACGGCACCATTCACCATCTCGGCTGCCGAGGGGAGGAACTACGGTTCCCAGCGTCCCTTGCGGCTGCAGACCACCACTTCCTGCCCCGCGCACCAGGAGGTGCATAAAATCTCGGAGCTCCCTCGGTGGAGCGGGGACTGTTGCAAAAACCTGTCGAGGGCAAGGCAGGAACCTACCCACCTTCTGGAGACTGCTGCTGGGCGCTGGGCTGCTGACGCCGCTGGTAACTCCCGCTGACGGCGCCATTCACCATCTCGGCTGCCGAGGGGAGGAACTACGGTTCCCAGCGTCCCTTGCGGCTGCAGACCACCACTTCCTGCCCCGCGCACCAGGAGGTGCATAAAATCTCGGAGCTCCCTCAGTGGAGCGGGGACTGTTGCAAAAACCTGTCGAGGGCAAGGCAGGAACCTACCCACCTTCTGGAGACTGCTGCTGGGCGCTGGGCTGCTGACGCCGCTGGTAACTCCCGCTGACGGCACCATTCACCATCTCGGCTGCCGAGGGGAGGAACTACGGTTCCCAGCGTCCCTTGCGGCTGCAGACCACCACTCCCTGCCCCGCGTACCAGGAGGTGCATAAAATCTCGGAGCTCCCTCCGCGTCGCGGACGCGCGCGGACGGCGCCGGGCGGAGCCCGGGCAGAGGGCGGGCCGTCTGTGGCCGTCCGTGGTCAGCAGTGGTCGGGCCGGCCACCCCTCTAACATTGCCATCTTGTCCGTGGTGAGTCTACTTTCTTCTCCTACTATGGAGTCTGCTGATGCAGTTGTCACACAGGATGATTTCCCATTTCCCCCTCCTACATTTGAGTCTCTACTCGAAAATGCACTTAACCTGGTATCCAACGAAATAGCTGACACTGAAAGAAGAATGTCCATGAGTTGTTCTAACAATATTATTACACAGCCGATATCATTGTCAAATAGCCCTGGTATTCCACTATCACCAGCTGTTGTTATTACAAAACCGGTATTGGTATCTACACCCCCGTATCCCTGTTGACTGAAACTGTTTCCACTATTACAATCGCCTCTCAGGATGATGCTACTATCTCGGGAACCGTGGAAACTAATAATAAACAGGGAGGGGAAAAACGTAAAAGAGGCACCGCCAAGCCAAGTGCTAATAAAAGGAAACAACCTCCAACTAACAAGAATCAGCCCACGCCCCAGAGCTTGTGGAATAAACAAAAACCTACTAGGGCCCAAACTGTTGATGTTGTGGATAAAGACTTAGTGGACGCGGACGACATTCCAACCGCACCCATTATTGACTCAAGTGGGACCTCTAATACGATATGGACCCAAACAACATTAATGGGAGATAATCATAACCTCTCGAAACAAAATGGGAATCTTATAGAAACCATAGTTGATACTATTTTTAATCGATTAGAGAAGCAAATGATCAACCAGTTTAATAATGTTTTTAAAAGACTTGACAGATTAGATAACCTGGTTAAAAACGAAGAAGTAAAAAGAAAGGGGTCTGTTATCTTGGATCAAATCAGAGCTGACCGCCTCTTAAAAGAACTTGAATCTGTAAGCAACACATTGTCACTAAAGAAACAGGAAGCTTCCACCTTACCGGGTGGGGGTTTGAGTAACCCTGGAACATTACCACCGTCTATTGTACCACCTACAATTCAACCCCGATCCGTTAATGGAGGGAAGAACCTGGCAAAATCCAACTTACCTTCCAAATCTACACCAACGCCTGCACCTAGAAAAACTGCCCCCCCCGTTATTATTAACAAAAATGCCATCAACCACAATAACGGCTCTACCCAACCTACAACAGCAGCAAGATCAACCGCTGCTAACAATAAAGGTACTGGGCAAGCAGGGATAAGCAGGCCTTTTAAACATCAAGGGCCTGCCCTACATTTGCCACCGGACGCTTGCCCTTTTGTCCTGGTCCTTGCAGGAGTACCACCGCTGAGGGAGGAACAGGGGGAATCATGGGTGCAATTGCGAAACAAATGTATAGACTGGCTAACCAAGCACAAAGGTGTTGGATATGATATCTCAAGAGAGATCCTATCGGCTCGCAGGGTGTCTTGGGTTGGGCCCTTATTCAAAGATAAGGAAGGTGACTGTATAGTTCTCAATTTTAAAAACCCTGGTACTGTAAGACATCTACTCAACAGAAATAGTAACTGCTCTGCTATTTCCACTGTTGTAACCATGTTACCTCTGAGTTATTTTTACAGACAACCTTCAATGCAATCTCGGTCACCCTTAATGCAACTTCAACTACCACCAATGCATTTTCAGCCACCCCCTATGCAATTCCATCCGGCTTCACTTCCACTCAATATGTTTAATAGATTTGCACCTTTGTCGGATTTGGATATGCTAGACTGACCTTCATTGACTAACCCAGTCGAACCATCACTGGCACTAACCTCTGAATCCCAGGAAGTTCCACAACCCTTGCCACGGACTGTAGTGAGTCAAAAATCCCAGAACCTTAGAGTGTTGTGCCAAGGTTCCGAACTATCTCTTGTAAGTTGGAACATAGCGGGTCTTAACTCTAAACTGAAAATTAAAGAATGGTCAGATTGGGTCAATAATAACTGTGACATATTGATGCTACAAGAGACTTGGAGTACAACTATACCTATAATGGAGGGATTCTGTTGCTATAACTTAATGGCTTCTCCCTCACCCATGGGTCGCCCCAGTGGGGGTTTATCTATCTGGACTAAAATAAAACCCGGGGTACAAACCAAATTGATTCCTACACCGGGTAAATGTTGTTTTATGGCTATGAAATACACTAACAGGATGAAACTATGCATAATCAATTTTTATAATAATGATTTTGTTACCCGCCCTAATGACAATTTTTTGATATTATTTAATTTTATTGATGAAATTATGGAGGGGCAGAAGCATGGGTCTTTTGATGGCATTTGCATTGGAGGGGATTTTAATGCCCATATGTACCGCAATAGCCCACTATGTAGAAACGGTGAAGAGTTGAAAAACCATCTAGCCTCCCGTGACTTATTAAATGCAATGGAAATTGCTGGTTCTAGTGCAAACAATATATTAACACCTACATATATAGGCCAGGGCTGTGCTTCCACGATAGATTATATATTTATCTGTCCGACAATAAGTGATATAATTTTAAAAGCAGAAGTCATCTGTTCCGCATATAGTGATCACTATCCGCTTAGAATATACTTACACAATCTGCAGTCCATGAAGGATGCATCGAGAGTAGAGACTGGGGCACAAAATCTGGCATTATCTACTGATAGATTAAGATTAATATGGAAAGGGGTGGACAATAAAGATATTTTAGCTAGAGTAATTAAAAAACACCCTAAGATAGTAGAGACGTGTCTGTCGCACATTATCCCAGGCAACGATGTGGTCGTTGCCTTTGGTAATCTTTGTGGGGCTATTAAAAGAGAATCTTCTAAACCAGCTAGGCCCGATATTGATCATGGGCCTCGCTGGTTTGACTCCTCCTGCTCTAAGGCCAATAGGGACCTGAGGGCGGCCTTAAAAATCAACCCTAGGGACGCTCCACTGGTGAGAGAACTAAGATTAAAATATAAAACCACGCTACGCATTAGATCTGAGGCCCTGGTGATTAATCATTGGGAATCTCTCACACGTACTGCCTCATTAAAAGACACGACAGGTTTTTGGAGAGAAGTTAAGTCCCTCACATCCTTTGGTTCAAACATCAAACCAATTAATTGTAATATAACTGGCGAGGCGTGGGTAGAGCATTTTTCTAAAATTTATGCTATATCAGCCATTTCTCTAGATACTGTCTCCCTACTTAATACTGCTGGACCACTGAACATTTTATTACCCGAGGTCGAGGATGCTATAATTGAGAGTGCTAGCAATAAAGCTCCCGGCCCGGATGGTCTTTCCATTGACCAGATCAAATCTGAAATTAATTTTTGGGCCCCTTTATTATGCAATTTATTTAATAATTTGACTGACAGCTCAATCCCCGAATCCTGGTCGAACAGTGTCATCGTACCGATATTCAAAAAAGGTGACAGGACGGACCCTGCCTGCTACCGTCCGATTTCACTGATCGATAACACGCTAAAGGTGCTTGGAAGGGTAATTTTTAAAAGGATTAGGAATTGGGCTGAGGATAATAATGTTCTACATTGCAGCCAACTGGGATTCAGAAGCCATGTGGGCACTGTTGAACAATGTCTTAATTTGAATTTGATTATGGCCAAATACACTATTGTTAAAAAGTCCCCGCTTTATTTGGGTTTTATGGATCTGAGTTCCGCGTTTGATTTTGTTAATCGTTCTAGGTTGTGGTCACTTTTGCTTGATTATGGTTTGGATGATTCACTGGCATATTTTCTTTCTTACCTACATAGGGATTTAAAGGCTAGAGTACGTATTAATAATGAGGGCGAATTATCCAATGACATTTTTATTAGCAGAGGAGTTAGACAGGGCTGCGTACTCGCCCCACTGCTTTTTATTCTATATATTAATGGGTTGAGCAGCACTTTGAGCAAAATCGCTAAGGATGTACCAATTATAAATGGTTCCCCTATTACTGCCCTACTTTATGCGGATGACGCAGTTTTAATGGGGCGTACACCTAATGCTTTACGAACTTTAATCACTGGGTTTGTCGCTTTTATGTCCGATTTGGGTTTAAACACCAATTTTAAAAAATCTTTCATTATGAATTGTGGACCCAAAAAGTACAACATGACCTCAATTAAATCAGGTGACAATATTTTAAAATGTACTAGCACTTTCCCCTATCTAGGGTTAATATTTTCTAACACAGGCTCATGGCAGCCACATGCTGCCTACGCGAGAAATAAGATTGGTAAATCAATTAATTCAATCTTATCTCTCCGACAACCCAAATTGGCAGATGTCATTACCCCCCTGCTCAATATTTATCGAACCCAATGCCAACCAATGGGGACATATGGTGCAGAAGTGTGGGGCTATTGTAACAGCATGTCTCTCCAGTTGGAGGAAAATAGATTTTGTAGGAGGGTGCTGGGGGGAGTTCCCTGTGCCCCCACATTTATTTGTCACAATGAGCTTAGGTTGCCATATATTGTTGATTTTATTAGGTCAAGGCCCGCGCTCTTTTGGATAAAAATATGGTCAAATCCAGCTGCATCCCTAACACGCAGCATAATATCTGACTGCTTACTATGCAAAAGATCCCATCATATACCTTGGTTAAATGCTGTCGAGAACAGCCTGTTGAATGTGGGACACGGCTCTTTGTTCAGCTCTCCCAATACCATTGTTCCTGTTCACAAGAATAGTGTAAAACGGGCATTGCTTGACTTATACAAGGAGGAACGGATGAGATCTGAATTTGCCAAATCTGTTGTCATTAAATATTTGCCCTTTACTGATTCAGGCAATGATAACCTAAACAAGCTCTGTAGATACCTGTCAATCCCAATAGGAAGATGGAACCGAAGCCTTTTGTTCCGGTTCCGGGACGGAAGCATTGTTAACCTACTAAGCTTCCCCCTTGGTTATAACAAAAACTTAGAAGAGTTGGATTGTCCCTGTTCTGAAGGTGGGAAACAAAGTTTGTTGCATTATTTTCTTTTCTGTGGTCATTATAAATTGTATATCCGCCAATATTTAATGCCGATTCTCCGCAAATATAACCTAAGGGATTTTAATCTGGCATTGAGATTTTTACAAATGCTGTCAACAGATGAAGTCATATATACTGTAAGCTGTTTTATAAAAGTCTGTGTGAGATCAAGGGCAAGTATGGAACATGCATAATGGACTGTAGTATTGTGCTATTGAACGCACATTGCACTTTAATATTCTGATATAATTTGTACACAGACTCAATTATATGTGTGTCTGGATATGTATGATTATTTTAGGGAGTGGATAAATTGAAACCTATGACTAAATATATAAATAGATTAATGTTTCTCCTTATTATGTACTATGCACCTTATGCCATATATGCTGCTTAAACTCAATTTGAAAATCTTGTTTTTTAATTTTTATATATGTCTATTTTATGTGCTTTTAATGTGTTTCATTCTGTATGTACTTTTATGGATGTATTAAATTCCGAATAAAGATCATTTGACTTGACTTGACCCTCCCTCCCCCCGTGAATTGAGGATATAAGCATATTACACATTATGTTATTCATACATGTCCAAGTCCCTTCTTATGCTTTCACTTCTAAAGCAGCTCATTATTGGCTGTCTCCCCTAGGTCGGTACTAGTGGAGCATACCTGGTCAGCAATGGGTTGCTGGAGAATACCCCAATACCTTTGCCGGGTGTCTTACCCCATACCCAGGGGCATCAGATGTCTCTCAGTCCACACATCCCGGAGTCCAAAACGTCTTTTTGCTTTAGCTTTTCGAAGTTAAGTTCAGCTCTCCGTGGGTTGGATCGTCTTGTGGTTTGCGACGTCGTTGAGTCTATTGCTACAGGTTCTGTAGTTTCGGCTTCCATTCGGCTTCCCAGCTCTTCGCCAACCCTCCAACCATTCCCATGTCTCTTCTGGGGCTGAAAAATAACATGTTTTACCCTCGGATTCAACCCGGAGCCTTGCCTGGAAGATCACAGAGTATTTTACTTCTTTGTCCCGCAGTGCATTTTTTACCGTTGTGAAACTGCGTCTTTGAGCTTGGGCTTTGGTGGTAAATTCCGGGAAGAAGGTGATTGCACTGTCTTCCAATTTCAATGACCGGTTGGCTCGTGCTGTTTGGAGTATGACGGCACGGTCACGAAAGTTGAACACCCGTGGTATAATTGTTCTCGGAGGGGCTCTCGGTTTTGGTCTACCACAGGGGACTCGATGAGTGCGTTCAATTGAAAAGTAACTGGAGAGACGCTTCGGCTGGAGTTTTGTCACTACTAAGTCCTCGAAGAAGAGGGCTGCCGCCAGTCCCTCCGCCTGCTCCAGAACTCCCAGGATACGTATGTTATTCCTGCGCGCTCTTCCATCATGATCATCGAGTAGCTCCTCCATTTTCATCTGCTGGTCACGGAGTTGGATCACTTGTTGCTTAAGGAGGGCCGTGTTTGAGGTCAGCGTTTCGGTAGCCTCTTCCACTTCTTTCACTCTGGAGTCCATTTTCCGAAAGTCGGCTCTGATGAGGGAATCCTTAATATTAACGGAGTCAATGCGAGTCTCTAGTGAGGTCCAAACTCCGGCAATGGCCTCCAGGACGTCTTGGAGGGTTAAATCTTGTTGTGGAGTCTGAGATTGAGAGTTTCTTGTTACCCCTGTGGAGGTGGTATTGTCCTCCTCACCCGTTTTGTCCCAGGCAAATTTGGCTAACTTGCTTTGAACCTGTGTCATGGCTCCCTTTCCGCTGGCCATTGTTGCTCAGTGTCGAGTATTGTCCTTCCAGTTGCTCAGGGCCCCGCACCAGTACTCGCCGCCCCCTGCGCAGGGGAGGATTCCCACCTCTGCCGGCCTGTCGGGTTTCCTAGTCAGGCGAGTGGTCTGGGTTTTAGAGGAAGGAGTCACGATGAGACGCCACACTGGTTCACTGTGCTTTGGGTGAGAGGCAAGGGGGAGCGCAGAGTTGGAAGGAGCCCGCAACTACATCTGAAAATACCCTCAGTCCTTACTTTCCATCCACTGTAGTGCAGGCAGTGATAATAACCATGTGGCACTGGAGGGCTGTTGAGCCTCACTGCACTTGCGGTTTCTAGTCTCCTTAGCCCTCTATGATTGGGTGGGTTGCTCCCCTGTAAGTTGTCTTGCCCCCGGTGAACATGGGTCCTTTTGTGTCTATCATAGTCTGTATACACTTAAGGTGGGGCAATCACCATTTGTGGCCAGCTCCCTGGCCTTGCGTTCCCGTGGTTCTCGACTCCCTAGGAGTTTCTCAGTTTTTGTGAGCTTTTCTTCAGCGCGCTGTCTCAATCGCGCCACCAGTGAGTTCGCTTGCCCCTCTATCAGGTTGTGGATGGCTGTGTGAGGGTGACCTCTCTTTCTTGCATCGTGTTGTACTAGGCCGCAAAGCTGGGGCCTTGAGTACCCGCGTTGTCCTGCAACTGGCACTCAGGACCCTCCCATTGCAGATGCTTCCCGATTTCACAGGTCACTAACCAATCCGACTGGGCCGCGTCTGCTATCGGGCTGCGGGGCTGGTAATCATCTGCTTAAGGACCCCCCAACAGTCACTGTATTCGTGGTGTTTCCGCGCACTCACCTCTTCAGCTGGAAGGGTGAGGAGGGGCCACTATGTTTGTCTCGCATGGGCTCCGAATATTTCGGCAGTGCTCCGGCTCTGCCACACTTCCAACAGCGGGCTGCACAAATCTGGAGCCTTGGGTATCTTTGGGACTTTGACCCCCCAGTTGTGAGGGGTTACCTTCAAGTTAGATGATGGATAATTTCAGTAGAAACGGTGAGGGCAGCAGAGCTGCTTCAGAATGCGGCCATACCCGACGGCTGCTAGCCACGCCACCATTTGTGACATTGTTGATGCCCTCACTGACAGTGTCCTATAGGGTTTGTGGACTTGAAGTAATTCAACAATTAACTGACATATTTCAACACTGTGCCAATTTTCTGTCACCAGTCAAGTTATAATGGACATAACCGTTGACCACATGCTGGACACATAGCACATCGATCAAGTCACCCACATTTGCTGGATGTTACACTCTTTGGATTGGTATATACTGAACTAACAAATAAAATGTTTCTTTAGATTTTAATGAGGTCTAAACTTAGAAAACCCTCCCAAAAAAAGTATCTATTCTTAACCGGATCACCCTCTTAAAGACTTTACATGACCTGCAATTTTAATTCAAAATGTTGACAGTTGTGGATTTACCACTGCCAAGACACCTTCCACCAAGCCCTCTACAGAACGCTCTGTAGTTTGCTAAAATGTACTACACATATTCCTGAGATGAGCACAATGGCATACAGCCATGGAGCCATGCTTACGATCATAGTGTGAGTTAAACAATTTTTGAGTGGGTCACCCTTACTTTCTACATTATTCAGCAATTTGCTGTATCTCAAAATCTTTAGCACCGTTATGCAAGTAAACATTCACACCTTAGTTATAAATGTCCTCTATGCTTAGACTTGTCTGTAGCACTATCTAACAACCATTTACCATGAGCATGATTCCAGACTTCAACAGGTGCTTAATATATTGTGAAGAAATTGTGTCTTTTCTCACTGTTTTTTGCAACTCGCTTTGACTTTAAGCCCCAACCTGCTTTGAAAAATGCCTGCGCAACCCACATCAGATGCACTCAGCTATTACTGGGCCTCATTTATGAAAAGTGACGCATCGCTGCGTGAAAACAGCGATGCGTCACTTTTCACTGCGCACTCCTTGCGACACCAATGATGCGTCATATTTAATGTATGACGCATCATGTCGCAAGGGCTTACAGATACGTCAGTATTTCTGACGCATCTGTAAGCGCAAAAGTGACGCATTGCTGGAGTGTGTCACAAAAGTGACGCATCTCCAGCAATGCGTCCTTTCACATGGGGAAAGCCCCATGTGAAAGGGCTTGCGTCAGTCTTACGCCTGCTGTGAGGCAGGTGCAAGATTTTGACGCAACCGCATCCTAAAAGTGACGCAGTGAAATCTCATAGATTTCACTGCGTCACTATTACGAGGCTTTTTGCGGAGGAACGCCCCCTCTGCATACATTATACCTGACGCAGGTATAATGTGGCGCAGGGGTTTAAAAAGTGACGCATCTACCTAGATGCGTCACTTTTTAAATATGGCGCAACAAGGCGCATGTTTTACGCCGCAGATGCGTCACAAAAAGTGACGCATCCGCAGCGCAAAACTGACGCAAGGCCTCATAAATGAGGCCCACTGTGTTTAACATAGAGTACTGCTTGCACCCCAAACTCTACCAGTTTCTAAAAGGTGCACCATATAACTATCTATGTGCACAACCACATTTGCATTCAGAGCTTATGCTATTCCCATTCTATGCACCCATACACGAAGAACACACAGCAACTCTGTAGAGTACATGACTATAGTCCCTTGATGTAAGGGTTCACTGAATAGTGTAAACTGCAGCATCATCGATGATGTCATCAGTGATGTCATCAATTATGTCATTTAACATGTCATCAGTGATGTAATATGTGAGTTCATAATCAATGCATTGCAAAAAACAAGTTAGAGTTAGGTCATTAAACTACAAATTGCAAATTTCAGGGTTATTCCATTTTTAAATGTTAGTTTTTATCTCATTCCAACCAGTGGCGTAGTGTGGGCGGGGCCACAGGGTCAGTTGCTCGGGCGCAAAATTTTCAGGGGGCGCATAATTTTTAAAGAAAATTAATTCGTACTACTGATTTGTTTTCTTTAACAAATTTGCGCCAGGAAGTGCTAACGGTCTATGGGTTAGGGGGTGCCATACTTGACTTGCCCCGGGTGCTCGCAACCCACGCTACACCGCTGATTCCAACACCTGACTATACCATCACTTTAACCGTTGTTTTTTCAGTGAATATATATACACATTTACATATATATAATTTAAATGTTGAAGTAATTGAGTTAATGTAACATTGTTTCATATGGTGTGTTATTTTAATACCCTGCCTCCATTCTTTTCTATCAAAGTCCGAGGGACCTGATCCTTCAGGAACAAGTGCCCTGTTGTGTATTGCTTACTATGTTTTCCCTGTTGGGAGAAAGGCATGGAATGCTGGTTGCATTCTTCCACGGTGTTCCAGTCCATTGGTCATTTGCTGCCTGTACCTTGGACTGGAAGCTGTGTTGCCTGGATCTCGCCTGTTCGGTTCTTCACATAAACTCTTACAAGATGTAACCGTTGTCTTCCTTTATAACAACTGGTGATGACTAGGTTACCAACGCATGCAAAGCAAGGAAGGATTTTTTGTTCTTTAAACCTTTTGGTATTTATTTGGCTGAAGGACTGGCTGAAATACAGAACAAGGATACCACCTATCTTCATCCGTGGATATACTGGAGACAACAATTTGTGAGTAGATGTTGGGACTTACTGGCTTAGCTGGATCTCATACGGTTGCAACTGCCAATCGGCAGCATTTTTCGAGCGGCGGCAGCATTCGGAGACACTGCCAGGTGCGTGCTCATTTGGCTGTGACGGAGTTACTGTGACGCGCATGACTGTTGTGCGAATTGTGTATATGACGGCATTGCACGGGGTTATGCTACATGACCCTACGTATTTTGGGCCTCATTTATGAAAAGTGACGCATTGCTGCGTGAAAACAGCGATGCGTCACTTTTCACTGCGCACTCCTTGCGACACCAATGATGCGTCATATTTAATGTATGACGCATCATGTCGCAAGGACTTACAGATACGTCAGTATTTTTGACGCATCTGTAAGCGCAAAAGTGACGCATTGCTGGAGTGTGTCACAAAAGTGACGCAACTCTAGCAATGCGTCCTTTCACATGGGGAAAGCCCCATGTGAAAGGGCTTGCGTCAGTCTTACGCCTGCTGTGAGGCAGGCGCAAGATTTTGACGCAACAGCATCCTAAAAGTGACGCAGTGAAATCTTATAGATTTCACTGCGTCACTATTACAAGGCTTTTTGCGGGGGAACGCCCCCTCTGCATACATTATACCTGACGCAGGTATAATGTGGCGCAGGGTTTTAAAAAGTGACGCATCTACCTAGATGCGTCACTTTTTAAATATGGCGCAACAAGGCGCATTTTGTACGCCGCTGGTGCGTCACAAAAAGTGACGCACCGGCGGCGCAAAACTGACGCAAGGCCTCATAAATAAGGGCCTATGTTTCTCAGTGCTTGTCGTAGCAACTCCAAGCATTCATGGCGTTGTGACATACCGAGCAGTATCGTCAAGAGATCTTCTCTTTTGAAAAAGCGGAACAGGTGAGGATGTCGGGCTGGTGGATTATTTAACTTAGCACACTTTAATGCTTTAAATTTACGTATCCTTAAGTGGACTTACACATTTTTTGTTTGTTGTTGGAAAAGTTATTGGCAATGGTTTGACTATTCTTCTGGTTATTGCAATAAAACCACTGCAATAGGAGAACATTGTATTACAGAGTTTTACCACTAGTCTTCCCCATTCTTTTTGGTCAGCAGGACCACGTCTGGCAATGGAGTGGCTGGAGTGGAAAGAATATTTTGTCAACTACATCAAAGCTGTTGATGAGGCAGGTAAAATGAAAGCCAATCAAATGAATAGAATCCTACTACATTCCTTGGGGCCTGTAGGTCTGAAAACCTATACTCGTATTCCCAAAATGGTTGTAAGTGGGTAAGTTAATGTTTTTGAGGAGGCTTTAAGAGACCTAGATCAGTACTTTGCACCTAAAGTTCGCATTGGTGATGTTCGCTATAGGTTTTTCCAGAGGAAACAGAACAAGGGTGAGTTGGTGGATGAGTATATTGACGAACTTAAGAAACATGCTATTGACTGCAAGTTTGGTAATTTACATGATGACCTTTTACATGATCAGTTAGTCATGCACTGTAGTATCTCTGCAATCCAAGATCGCTTATGGATTAATGGTGATGTACCTTTAGAGGATGTACTATCCATCGTAAGAAAGGCTGAAATGTCTGGAAGATGTGTGACACAACTTAAGGAGTCGAATAAGGATAATGGAGGGGTTTTCAAGGTCTAAAACATGACCCGTGGACAACCACGACAAAATGTAGTCAGAAACCCTAACCAAGCACAAAGGGGTTCTTGGAGAGAAAAGGAACCGGAAGATAGACAATGTCATCGCTGTAGCAGCAAAGAACATTTGGCGTTCAGCAGAAATTGCCCGGCTGCAAAAAAGAAATGTAGCATTTGTGGCCTAATTGGTCACTTTAGTAAAATGTGTAAGAAGAGGAAAGGCAATGTAAAATATGTGTGTGAGAATGACACTCCTACTGCTATTGAGGTAGAGAATGGGTCCTGAATGGGAATGTGTGAAGAATTTAAAAGATAATTTTGTGATTACCATTACAGATAGTTCTGTTAAGGAGAAACCTGTATGTGAATTATCCATAGGGGGTGTACCTATCAAGAGCTTTGCGGACTCAGGGACACCCTATCCTATAATAAACAAAGGAATTTGGAAGGAGAAATTTGTCAAGAAAATAGGCCAGCAATTAGTTCCCACTGATGTCAATCCCCTGCGTTTTACTGGTGAAAAAATTATTATGTTGGGTTTCAGATGGCTGACGTTTTTGTTCAAACGAAAGAGGGAAACTCTATGTAGATCAAATTGGTCCCTCCGTCCTTGGTTGGATGGACCAAAAGAATTTGCACATTATTTTAGAGCCGAATAGTGAAGAGAAAGTACTCATTGTGGATGATTCGAGTAAACTACAAGATTGAACGAGTAGCATGTTTCCAAAAGTTTTCAATAAGGAATTAGGTGTTCTTAAAGGTTTTGAGCACACTATTGTGCTTAAAAAGGATGCGGTACCCAGGGTACATAAAGTAAGGCCCATCCCTATATTAATAAGAGATGAAGTTGCCAAAGATTTAGATGGGTAATTGAGAGGAACGTGATTGAAGTGGAAACTTCTGAATAGATTTCTGCGGTGGCGGTGGCACGCAAGGGGAAGGCATGATTCGCTTATGCATTGATTTGAGGCACCTAAATAACCACATTGTCATCAATAGGTTTCCACTGCCTAAGATCAATGAGATGGTATCATCTCTCAAGGGTGCTACTTGGTTTTCCACCATTGATCTTTCGGCGGCACACCACCAGGTTGTTTTGTCGTCTGAATCAAGGAAGCTTACCGCTTTCATAACACCTTATGGTTGTTACCAATTCAAACGCATGCCTTTTGGCCTTGCTTCGGCGGCTGCCGTCTTCCAGCGCCTAATGCACAAGTTGCTCTGTAAAATGAGTGGAGTCAGATTCTTTCAGGACACTATTTTAGTCTCTGCTAAGTGCAAGGAGGAGCATGATAGCAAGCTGAAAGATGTATTGAGTGTGTTACAAGATGTTGGATTAACAGTTGAAATCAGTAAATGCACATTTGCACAGAGAAGTGTATCCTATTTAGGACATATTATTTGTGAGGACGGTGTAAAACCCAAGCTTGCTTAGTCAATGCAATTGTGGGTTTGTCTGCTCCAACTAACAAGGAGGAGGTGAGATCATTTTTGGGCATGGCTGAGTACTGCGCAAAATTCATCAAAGATTTTGCCAGTAAGGTATTCAACATGCGTTCATTATTGAAGAAAAACTCTAGATTTGAGTGGACTATTGAGTGTGAGACAGAGTTTGGTCAGGTGAAAAGTGATTTGCAAAATGTGAGTGCTCTTAGCAGTTTTGACCCCAATCTGGAATGTATTTTGACAACTGATGCAAGCGACAAGGGCTTGGGAGCCGTGTTATCACAGAGGTGTGTGAATAATCATGAGAACATAATATTGTTCGCTTCCTGATCATTATCTCCCACGGAAAGCAAATATCCAATTATCGAAAGAGAGGCTTTAGCTTGCACTTGGGCCCTGGAGCATATCCATGTGTTTGTTTGGGGAAAACCTGTTGTAATCCGCACTGATCACCGTCCTTTAGTAAAAACAGTTACTACGGAGGTGTTACATCATCAGCCAGATTAGCTAGAATCTCCATGAGAATGAAAGAATTTGTCTACAGTTCGGTTCATGTACCGGGCAGAGAAAATGCCATTGCTGATTGTCTGTCCAGATTGGCAGTTCCCATGGAAGAAAGTTCTGACGACCCATGGGGGGATTTCAACATTGCACTTATTCAAGATGCTGGTATACCAGCCATTGAGAAAGTTGAGTGGATGGAGGAACAATGTAAATATGTTAAATTACGATCGGTTCAGGAATGTTTGTGCAATGGTTGGCCCAAGACGGATGATGTAACGGACAATTTGAGACCTTTTTGGGAAGTTAGAACTGTACTGTCCATGGACTAGGGTTTGGTTATGAGAGGTGACAGGGTCATACCTCCTGAGAGTCTAAGGAACAAGGTGTTACAATTGTGCCATGAGTGTCATTTTGGGATTGTAAGAACTAAGATCATTGTTAAAGGCATTTTCTGGTGGCCAGGAGTTGATAAAGCTATGGAAAGATTTGTGAGGGATTGGGTAATGTGTTCTTCTGCTGACAAGTGTTTTAAAACCTCCAATGAGTTAGGGTTTGATTCCGAATTTTCCATGGGAGGTTGTTGTTGTGGACATTTTTGTTCCTGTTGGAGAGTTTAAGGAATATGGTTTAGTTGCCATGGATTTGTTTTCCAAATGGCCAGTAGTAAAAATTGTTGAAAGGGTAGACACTGACACTGTTCTTAAATTCATGGATACAATGTTTGTAATGGAAGGATTACCTGCTTGTGTTTTGAGTGACAACTTAGTGCAGTTTGCATCCAGGAGTGCCAAGGAATATTTTGAAAGGGTTGGCATTAAGCACAAAACCACGGCTCTTTACAACCCCAGTGGTAATGGCACTGTGGAGTGCTTCAATCGTGTCATCCAAGCAGCCATTTCCAAGAGAAAATATTGGAAGTTAGATGTGCAAAAGACTGTTTGGGCATTTAGAATCAACACTCATGATTCTACAGGTTTGTCTCCTTTTATTATCATGAGAGGCAGGAAACCCAGGTGTAAGTTCTCTCCAGCTTGGCTTTTTGATGGTCCGTTGCAACAATGGTCAGCAGAGGAGGTGAGGAACAGATTGGTGCAGGTGCATGATAAAAGTAAGAGCTATTATGATAAGACTCAAGGGTGAAGGAAGTACAAGTCAAGGTCGGTGATTTAGTTCATCTGAAGAGACCTGGTAAGGTTCCTAAGGGTGAAAGTCAGTTCGGGCCACCACTAAATGTTGTTGAACTTTTGCGCAATGCAGTGCATTTGGAGGACAGTAGAGTGTGTAATCTAAAAAGCATTGCCTAGTCTTCAGGGAGAAATTGGAGTGTTTTACGAGAAGGTTTGGTGTGTGCTGATGGTGTGAAGGATACTGAAAGGATGGAAGATTTTCTTGACACAGGCACCTTTTGATCCGGGGTATCTTCTGATAATATTTCGGAAAGGGAGGTGGTGGAGAGTGCTGTGGAGAAGAGTGTGGTGGATAACCAGGATAGTTCTGAAGCTCAACCTGTGGACGTGGCAACGGAAGTGCCTTTTGGAACAGCGGATGTTTTGGAAGGGGTGCAATCTAGAATGAAGGAACTGTGCTCAAGTGCCATTGATCCAGTTGTGGTAACACAGGATGCTGGTGTGAGTGGAAGTAGGAAGAGAACACTCCTAAGTTGGCTAAAGGATATGTAATGTGGTTATAGTTTAAGTTTTGTTGCATACTGTAATGTGTATAATTTTTGGAATTTTCTATTGCATATTTTATTGTGTTTACTGTGTTTTTGTTTTCAGTGTAAGGGGGGAATGTGTTGTGTATTGCTTAATATGTTTTCCCTGTTGGGAGTGAGGCATGGAATGCTGGTTGCATTCTTCCACGGTGTTTCAGTCCATTGGTCAGCTGCTGCCTGTTGCTTGGACTGGAAGCTGTGCTGCCTGGCTCTCACCTGGCTGGAGGACGCTTTGTGCAACTCCGCTTCGGCTCATTTGAGCCATTCCCCTTGACTCTGTAAGAGACTATGGATTTTACCTCCGAAATACCCCGCATAGCACATGAGAGTTTTAGCACAATGTTGATAAATTCTTCCAGAACCTACCACACTGGTGAATATGTATGTCGACGTAATGGCTGTTACCACACTTCGCCTTGGCCATTAACATCACAGTGGCATGTATCATGAGTAAGAATGAGCGGCACCAAGGCTCGTTAGCGATGAGCCTTAAGGAGATGTGGCCTTCGTATTACCCTTAGTAAGTTCTGCACAATATACTTCATAGCACCGCCCTCTTTTCATGACTGCACACCAACCGCGATCATTCACCCAGACCATCTATCTTTTGATAGTGATCCGAACGCACTGCTAGACCAGCTAGGCACTGTACTCGAGCATGCAATCACCTGGCATGTGCACCCTGTGAGGCACAGACACCGTAATTGTATTATGTATGTACTACTTTTGTGCCTTTCATCCCTTTCCTTCCATCCCCTCTTCTCTCCCTTCTAGGTTGGTATATTTGTTGATCGCATTAAGGTATACTCTATATCATTTTGCGTATGGGACAGCAAAGCACTAAGCAAGACATGTGCCTTTACCTGTCCACCTAGGAGTAGTTCAGTTCGTTTTCCTCATGGTCCTGAGGAATTGCCTAGATCTTTCCAGACTTTACCGGCAAGAAACATGTTGACAACTACCTATACTTTGAGCTAACATGGACCATTATATCCACCTAATCCCAAACTTGTTTTTAATATAACCTAGGGTTCAACACATTAAAACCCGATTTATAAATCCCTAAGAGTTATTTTACCATTTTTAACACTCTACTCACACACTACTCCCTCACCATCACACTCACACTTTACAAAAGGCAGCGCCAAAGAAATCCTGTAAAGAGCCCCCTCACGGGGCCCATTGGCCATTGCAGCACTGTCCCAACGAGGAGTTGCCCAATGATGAAGCATGACACCCCTCGGGTGTGTGAGGCCATGGTATAAAGGAAGACAATTGTTACATCTTGCAAGAGTTTATTTGAAGAATGGAACAGGTGAGAGCCA
>NW_028252214.1:0-28854 GCF_964263255.1 Lissotriton vulgaris
GAGAGAAATGACATACACAAAGAAAAAGATGGTGTAGAGACTGGGTGAGATGACACACAGAAGGAGAGACATGACACACACAAAGAGAGAGATGACACACACAAAGAGAGAGATGACACACACAAAGAGAGAGATTGTGCAGACAGAGATTGAGATGATACACGGAAACAGGGAGATGACACACACAAAGAGAGAGATGGGGCAGAAACAGAGCGAGATGACACACGCAAAGAGATAGATGGCGCAGGCAGAGAGTCAGATGGCACACGGAAAGAGGGAGATAGCGCAGGCACAGAGTGAGATGACACACGCAAAGAGAGAGATGACAAGCACAAAGAGAGAGAAGACACACACAAAGAGAGAGATGGGGCAGGCACAGAGTGAGATGACAAACGCAAAGAGAGAAATGGCACACACAAAGAGAGAGATGGTGCAGGGACTGAGTGAGATGACACACACAAGGAAAAAGATGACACACACAAAGAGAGAGATGACACACACAAAGAGAGAGATGACACACACAAAGAGAGAGATGACACAGGCAGAGATTGAGATGACACACGCAAACAGAGAGATGACACACACAAAGAGAGAGATGGGGCAGAAACAGAGCGAGATGACACATAAAGAGAGAGATGGCACAGGGAGAGAGTGAGATGGCATACCGAAAGTGAGAGATAGCGCAGGCAGAGAGTGAGATGACACACGCAAGGAGAGAGATGGCGCAGGCAGAGAGTGAGATGACACATGCAAAGAGTGATGGTACAGGCAGAGAGAGAGATGACACACGCAAAGAGAGAGATGACACACACAAAGAGAGAGATGGTGCAGGCAGAGAGTGAGATGACACACACAAAGAGTGAGATGGTGCAGAGAGTGAGTTTAATAATGAAACTGTACTGCACTGCCATAAACTGAGAAACAACACTCACTGCATGATTTCCTACTCTGGTGAGACACAGTTGCTGTGCTATAAACTTAGTTATGTTGTAAACTAGTGTTTATATTGTTTACTTATTGTCATTGCTATGTAGTATGTTAGTAGTGGTCTATAATATGTTATTTTTTCTTTACCACAGATTGTAATCATCAATAGAAAGATAAAAGAATATGCCGACGAAGGAAAGAAGAAGAAAAAATTATAAACATGCTGTATTGTCCAAGAAAACACAATTAGAAGATTCACCCAAAACACAATCTTCAGTGAAAAAAAAGAATGCTCCTGGTAAGCAAACAAAGGATTTTTTAAGGAAATTAACGCAATGTAAAAAAACATCTGGATATTGTTTCCAAGAAAAAAAAATCAGCTGTAAATACAAAGAAAAAGCAGAGCCCCCCAAAAAATGTTAGACCTGTACAAGGAGATGATATTGTCTATAGTAATAGACGGAAAAATCAATTTATTGACATTCGTAGACGAATGTTTTATAACAGAATTGTTTTAAATATATGAAAAAATGTTAAGAATTATAAAAAGAAAACAGCCTTTTACAAGAAAAAGAAAAGTATAGTGAAGATTGTGGATCAGGCTTTTGAAGTAAAAAAAAATTATATATTTTAGTAATCAATAGAATTCGTACACTAAATAAGGTAATCAATGTTTTGAAATCAAAATGTAAGTGGAAAAGAGTAATTAATCGGACTAATTTTTGTGATATTTTTTCTGGAGAATGGAAGCATAGTTCAAGTTGTGAGCCATTTTTTAATGAAGAGAGTTACTTTCAGGATAATGATTTGGTGCATGCAGTTGACACCAGTGGTCGAGCATATGAGGTGAAGGACGGTTGTCCGGTTGAAAAAGAAAAAATTGTGCCTAGAAATGCAGAAGAGGTGTTCGCTGATGAAGTTTTAAGGAGATGTCCTAAGGCTCCAGTGTATACTTGGAATTGTAGTAGCATTTGTAGTGTGCGACAGGATTCAATTGATTTGTTTCGCAATTTCTTACGTACATATACTAAGAAAAGTCTTAAACAAAAGAAAAAGATGTTGCAAGAGTTAGATCCTTGCAGATTGAGGGAAAAAACAGGTTTGCATGGGCATTCACTGGCTTGTCTTTCAAGAAAAGTATGTCAGAGTGTTTTTCACCATTTTAGGATGTTAGCAGTGCATCATAATAAAGTGAGGAAATTAGTGAGAAGGATGTATTATGCAAAAAGTCCAGCACTTAAGCTAAAACAGTTCAACAGTGCTCTTTTGCACGGATCTGAATTAGATGTGAAGAACATTTGTGAAGAAATTGAGTTTTGTATTTTGGTGAAAAAGAGGAGAGTGCAGAAACTGATACAGTAATAGAAGGTAATGTGGAAGAGAATGTACAGATTTCAAGTACAGAAAAATTTTCCAAGAAATTACAAAGTTTAAGGTCAATTCAAGTTTAAGGCCTAATTTTTCTTGTGTGTGTTGTCGACGAACTCATTATAAGAATCAGACTAGGTTAGTTGATTTATATGTAAAAAGTGAAATGGAAAATAATAATGAGTGGAAGGATTTTGCAACTTATTTGTTGGTAGAAAATTGTTTTGATTTGGTTTCTGATCAACGTATTTGTAAATATTGTTATAATAAATTAAATGAAAACAGAATGCCTGCTAGAGCTGTTCATAATAATCTTGAGTTGGTAGACATTCCTTCTGAATTGATGGATTTACATACCTATGAGTCTATTCTGATTCAATGTGTGCATCCTTTTCAGGCTATTGTTCGCATGGAGCCTAAGACAGGGAAATTGCCTCCTTCAGATTTACAGAGAGTATTAAAGGGAAGAGTTGTTTATTTGCCTCTAGATTTTAAGAAAAATATTGATACAATTGGTGTAGAAAAAGTGGAAGAGGACCCTCTGGTTATTCTAGTTAATGGTGTTCCGACAAAGAGTAAGAAAATCTGGCAAGAATTAGTGGATGTTAAGAAAGTCAAAAAGGCAACGTTGTATTTGGTAAAAAACAATCACTACTACAAAAATGTATATGTTGGAGAAGAGGAAACAACTGTAGAAGAGGACGGTGATTTCTCAGCTGGGCAAATTGAAAAAGTTGATGCCTCTAGAAGTGAAGAAATTTATGAACATTATAGTGTTCATTCTTTGCATTCCAAAGAAGTAATGGGGAATGCTATTAACTTGTTTCAAATGAAAGTAGCAAAAGGAAGTCCCATTAGTGTATGGGAAGAAAGTTTGGAAGCTCGTTGTTTTCCTCAGTTATTTCCTACAGGTCAAAGTGGACGATATGACCACCGACTTGTTCAAATTCCTGCATGTGAATACCGGACTTTAAGATTATATGCAGAAGATCCAAGGTTTCGTCAATGCATTCCATATTTGTTTCATCTACTGTTTGAGAGTGACTTGTCTGGACTTTCTTATGCAGTGAACCATATACTGAAAAGTGGAGTACATCTGCAAAATGTTTCGGCAAGAGACTTTATGGATAAAGTCAAACTGCAAGACAGTATTTTGGAATCTCACCTAATTAATCTCATGGCATGTCAGCATGGTACAAATGAGTATTGCTACCTTCGTCATGGGAAATTGATATGTATGCTAAAAAACTTAGGAACTCCTACATGGTTCCTCACTCTTAGCTGTGCTGAGTATGCTTGGGAAGACTTACTTCAATTTCTTCGAGAGGCAAATGCAAACATTGAAAATATAGAATACAAGACACCTGGAGAACTTGCTCTTTGGATCCAGTTAATGTATGCAGGTATTTCAATCATAGATTTGAAGCTATGATGTCTATTATCACAAACAAAAAAAATCCTCCGCTTGGAGAGGTTTTGGATTTTTTTTGGAGAAAAGAGTATCAAGCAAGAGGTGCTCCTCAAATACATATGCTGCTATGGATCAAAGATGCACCCAAATTTGGAACAGATTCGGATGACACAGTGATGAATTTCATTGAACAGTATTCTACATGTGCTGTTCCGAAAAGTACAGAAGAAAACAATTGAAGACATCAAGTTTTACGTTTTCAAACCCATCGTTGTGGAAAATACTGTTGTCCAAAGTTCAAATCCAAGGACAAGTTCTACACAAAATATAATTTTGGATTTCCACGACCATTAATATCTAAAGGAAGAGAGAACAATTTTATGTCTTCTCTGCGACATACTGTGACAAGAAAATCACCGAAAAATACATACAACTTAAGAAGAAATGAAGAGTCCTAAATACATAAATGACTACAACCCAGTCATTTTGTCCATGTGGAATGCTAACATATGCTCATTCAATATGTTACTGACAACTCTATTGCTGTTGCTCGATATGTGACGTCTTACATCACAAAATCAGAAAAGACAGAACTGAAGGAAATGTGGGAGGAAATTTCACATGAAAAGAGTCTAAGTAAGAAATTGTACAGTTACAGTCTGAAGATGTTGTCGCATCGAGAAATTGGAGCATATGAATGTTCTGATCGGTTATCATTAGCAAGTCTATATGCCAAATCTAGAACAATCATTTGGGTGAGTCTAGGTCTTGCTGCAACACGAAGCCGAGTTTTAAAATCTGCACAAGAAATTGAGTATTTGGTGGAAAAAGAACCGAACAGTACAGATATTTTGAAGACAAACATGTTGGATACATACTATCCAAAAAGAAGTAGTCATCTTTAGAACGTTTGTCTCTATGAAGTTCTGCAAAGCTATACTTTTAAGAGGAACATCACAGAAGATATCAATAAAGGAATATATGCTGTAATTAAATGTGAAGGATGTCTGGTGAAACAAAGAAAAGGCCATTTGATTAATCATCGAAAATTGAGTTGCAAATCTCCTGACAAAAGGGAATTTTACTGTTTAGCTCTTTTGCAACTCTTTAAGCCATGGAGTACAGAAGAGGAACTACTTGGAGATTTTCTCAGTTATGAAGATTCTTTCAATGCAACCAAGGATACCATAGAATATCCTGTTTTTTCAAATTATCTGCAAATGTTGAATGAGGAAAAACAGCAAGAAGCTACAATTGCAGCAGAGAATGCTAGAGACAGTTCTCAAGACAGTCAGAGTTCTGCTTCATTGAGTCAGGATCCACTAGGAGGACCAATTATCCAAAATGAAGCTGGCACTGCCATGGATGAAGTGGAAAGAGCCATGGAACAAGCTCAGGAGGATGTAGTTAACTTAGAAGATTTGGAAAAAGAACTAAACGTTGAACAGAAACAAATATATGACGAAGTCACAGAACAGATTGAGCATGGTTTATGTCAGAAATAAGAGTGCTCATGTACGTCATTTATGCCTGTCCGACTCTACGTGAGTGGAGAAGCAGGAACTGGAAAAAGTTTACTGATTAAAGCAATTGCAACTTCTCTGCAGAAAAGAACTGAGTCATTGTGTGGTCAAGAGAGGACCTATGGGCTCTTAATACTACCTCTGAGTGCTGCACTCATGAGATAGATCCTCTGACCTTCGCACCCCCTCAGATCTGTGGGACTTGTGGGGTATCCCTCGGTCCTAGAGACACGGCGAGGCTCTTCAAACCCAAGCCATTAATCAACAACGGCCTCAGAGCAGATCCCTAGTTAAACATGCAGACGATATCTGGCTACTACTAGAAGAGCAGGAGTGGGATGTTCTGTTTTTAACAGAAACTTGGATCAAGGAGATTAACATGACCGCCATTGCGGTAGCAGTCCCTCTAGGATTTAAAATATGTCTCTCTAACCGCTCAGGCGCCAAAAGAGGTGGAGGTGTGGCTGTTATTTTTAAAGAACAGCTAGTATTAACCTCCTCGGCCCCTACCATGATTCAGGGAATCGAGGGCCTTCACTTTTGTTTTCAGGTGAGCCCTCAGCTATCTTTAGCAGAATTTGTGATCTACCGCCCACGAGGCGGTGAGGATCCCAATTTATTTACTCTGCTGGATACGATTGTTCAGAGCTCCCTCCTCCACCCTCAGTTCATCGTGGTTGGGGATTTTAACATTCACATGGACAAAACGGACTGCGCTCTTGCAGAGCTGCTTAGATCCACACTAAATACAGCCAAGCTGAGGCTGATTAATGACAGCCCCACCCATAGAGCGGGTCACACGCTCAATCTCATCTTTTCTAATATTAAGGATGTGAAGCCAGAGGCACCACTACCACTGACCTGGTCAGAACACTCATTGATCCCATTTAAACTAAATATGGCATATGATAGTCCGGCTTCAAGCAAATGCTCTTTTTTGAAGAGACAATGGAAAAAACTAGTTCCCGATATTATGGGCCCTGTTCTGACGCAGAATATCCCATCTCTCACCTCCAACACCAACATAGACGCACAGCTACTCAATGATTGGGTCGGGAATGTGGTTTCTTCCATTGCACCAGCCTCACAAGCTCTATCTAAGCGAGACTTCCCCTCCACCCCCTGGTTCTCTCAGGACCTTAGAACGGAGAAAGCAGCCTGTAAGAGTTGGAGAGACTTTGGAGGGTAAACTACGGGCTCACAGAAACAGCCAAATATAAGGAAGCATCCGAAAAACTACAGAAAGCTATCAGAAAAACTAAAAAACAGTTTTATGCGGACTCTATCCAGCAGGCAGAGCAGTCGAGTAAGCAGATCTTTAAGGTGGTACAGTCCTTTTTTAAACCCAAATGCATCGAGAGGGAGGTCCCCCCGTCACCCATTCTATGCGAAAACATCTCTGAGTTCTTCGACCAAAAAATCAAACAAGTTTACGAATCCTTTAGGCCAGAAACAAAAATAGTGAAATCGGACCTAGCCATCAAAGATGTGATGGGTGAAACCCTAACTCAATTCCAGACTATACCTCTGAGTGCGGTGAGGCAAGAACTTATCCGCTGCAAATCCGGTTCTCCGGACGACCCCATCCAAACTATGGGGCACCCTAGCTGATTTTGTGGCCCCCACAGTACAACAAATCTGGAACTCGTCCACCGTCTCGGGAGTATTCCCGAACATCTGGAAACATGTAACCCTCCTCCCGCTTAAAAAAAAACCTAATGGGGATCCAGAAAACCTCAGCAATCTTCGCCCGATCTCTCTGTTAGCCGCCGCCCGGGAAAAATGTTCGAGAAAATAATACAGCGCCAACTGAGCGAATTCATCGAAGCAAACAAGATACTTCATGAGACGCAATCAGGCTTTCGTCCCGGCTTTAGCACAGAGACAGCACTAATTGAGGTGGCAGAGTCAGTAAGGTGGTCGATGGATGCAGGAAACTCAGCGTTGCTGGTACTCCTGGATCTGTCGGCCGCCTTCGACACGGTTGATCACGCTAGGCTCTTGATGCGACTGGCCGAGATAGGCATCCGTGACAAAGCATTGGGGTGGATACATTCGTATCTGTCCCAGAGAACACAGAAGGTGGCACTAGGGACTGTCTCTTCAACACCCAAAGTCCTTAGTTGTGGAGTCCCGCAAGGGTCGTCACTCAGCCCCCTCTTGTTCAACATCTTCCTCGCTCCTCTCTTTACGTTGATTGCCAATTTGGGTGTCAAGGCAATCTCTTATGCCGATGACACCCAGTTGGTATTTCCGTACTCAGAGGTGTCGCAGGAGTCCTTCTCGAGCTTCAAGGGCTTTCTCCAAGATGTGGCCTGTTGGATGAATACGAACAAATTAAAACTAAACGCCAATAAAACTGTAGTGATCTTTTTTGGCAAAGGCCCCCCTCCTCCCTCAGAGCTATGGTGGCCAGCGGAGATGGGCCTAGCCCCCTCACCTAGCTCACGGCAAAAAATCTTGGAGTGCGGTGGGATGACAGCCTGCCCTTTACCTCGCATATTCAACAAGTAGTCGGTTGCTGTTTGAGTAAGCTGAGGAATCTCCGAATGATTCTGAGACTTCTCCCGGAGAGTTGTCGGAAAACGGTAATCCATGCCACAGTAACATCTAGGCTGGATTACGCCAACGGACTCTATCTGGGCTTACCTAAATACCTGACTCAAAAACTTCAGTTGGTCCAAAATGCGGCTGCGAGACTGCTATTGCGGATCCCTTTTAAGCATTCAGTCCCTCCGCATCTGCGTTCACTGCACTGGCTACCAGTTGCCAGCAGAATCAAATTTAAGGCACTTGCGCTGGCCTTCAGATCTCTGTTTGGCACCTGCCCGAAGTACTTGAAAACCCAGCTCCCGAGATACTTCCAGGCCCGTGCGCTTCGTTCCAACTGCCGTGTTAACAAAAAGGGCTCGATTGGGGGGTCGAACATTTTCAGCACATGTTGCAACGCTATGGAACGCCCTGCCCCCAGCAATACAGCAAGCCCCCTCTGAACCTTGCTTCAAGAGGTTGCTAAAGACCTGGCTCTTTACCCAACCTCGCTAAACTCCCTCACTTCTACCCTCCAGGTCAACTGTGTTCTTCCTAGCGCCGGGACACCTCCTCGTGAGGTAGCTGTTCGCGCTTTACAAAATGCTGTATTATTATTAATTTTATCGCTGTCTTGTGTTGTTACCGCTCCAACTGGGTTGGCAGCACATAACATTAAAGGGATTACTTTACACCGTTTATTGAGGCTGCCAGTAGAGGATGATAATACATTACAATACCACAAGCTATCTGGAGAAGCTTGTTGTGAAGTTTCCAGAGTCCTGAAGAAAATGAAATTTCTTATCATTGATGAGGTAAGCATGGTATCAAATGTAATGCTTGTTTTTGTGCATTTAAGAATGCAAGAAATTCTTAAAACAGAGTGTGATGTGTTATTTGGAGGCAAACACATCATTGTTTTTGGAGATCTACTGCAGCTAACTCCAGTGAAAGGACAACCAGTGTTTAAAATGCTTACTCATGAAGATACCAGGTAGTGCTTAGGAAGCATGGGAAATGTTAAAATATGGTTAAATTTCAAATATGCAGAGCTGCTTCAAAATATGCGACAGGCAAAGGATGAATATTATAAAAATATTCTACAAGATGTAAGAATTGGAAAAGTAAGCTTTACAGGCACGATTAATTTCAAATTTGTTTCCAAGTGAAAATATTCTCCCAGAGAATATTTTTAAGAAAATTGCTGAAAACAAATCTGTCATATGCTTGATGCCAACTCTGCAAGAATGTTCAATCTTCAACAACAAAATGTTAAAGTTAGAAAATCAAGAGATTGTGAAACTGGAAGCTATTAATAAAATAGAGCATGAAGGAGCAACTATTATTTTGTCCGAAAAGTTGAAATCAAAATTGGATTCTTTAGAGAAGACAATATCTAAAACTGCTGGTTTTGAAAAGACTCTGTATGCATGTTTAAATTGTCGTATAATTTTACAACGGAATTTACATGTGGAAAGAGGTTTAGTAATTGGAGCAATGGGTCATGTTGTTGATTTTGTGAATTACCAAAATAGAGATGGAATTGAATTTTTAAAAATGAAATTTGATGGAATTGAAGAAGTACAACAATTCAGTTGTTGTTCTGCTCGATTTTTGCTTGTGAAAGATTTATATGTCCGTCGAAAACAGTTTCCTGTTTCTTTGGCATATGCGGTGACTATTCATAAATCTCAAGGTTTAACCCCTTCCATGCTGGTGACGAACCCCAGCCGTCACGCTCTGCGGCGCTCGTGTGCTGATGACGGCTGGGGTTCGTCACGGCCCCGCCCTGTTCTTTTGTTTACCGCACAGCGGCGGAAACGGCCCAGCATGGTAGGGGTTAAGTGTAGATAGTGCTTTGGTGAATATTGGAAGTTCTGTGTTCAAGGAAGGTATGGAATATGTTGCTTTATCTGGAGTCAGAACTTTATCTGGATTGTACTTGATTGATTTTGATGAGACAAAGATTAGTGCAGATCTAAATTGTGTAAAAGAATATAATAGGTTAAGAAGAGAGTATGCTCCAAATTTACCTCAATATCCTCTAATTGAAAAGCGTGTGGAAGGCCGAAAAAGAAGAAACGAGAAAAATTGTAGCGAGGTTGTAGCAAAAAAAAGAAAAGTAGATGAACCAGTAATTGTAAGCAGAAAGAAAAATGATTCTTTTGACGCTGTTGTTGGATTTCAGTTTGAAAACAGTTCTGGTGTCAACTGCTATAGCTAATGTAGTGGGTAATGTTGGGTTTTTTCTCCAAACTTTACAAGAACAGATTATTGAAAATCGGGATCAAAGATTTTGTTGTTTGTTGAATTCTGTGTTTGAGAAATGTAGCAGTGATAGAACAAAAATAGAAAGTGTTTCTGAAATTCGAAATGTCTTAGACATGTGTTCTGGTCTAAATCAATTTTCACAGGATATTCAGCAAGATTGTCAGGAATTTCTAATGTATATGCTTGTTGTATTGCAAGATGAAGGTATAGATGTTGAAAATCTTTTTGGCCTTTCTTATAAATGGCAGCATGACTGCGATAATTGTTCCTTTTCAATATGGCTGAGATACCCGCCACCCCCTCTCAACACAATCCCCAAAGGAGGGAAACCGGAAACAGTTCTTGAAGTTTTTGGAAGTGGGAGGGAGTGACCCTCCCGGCCGTATTTATTAAAACAAAAAATTAAAAACATTTTAAACATTAATGTACAATTTCATACCACATTGAGATGTTTGGCTAACCTTAACAGATTCTCTAATACAGAGGTTCTCCTAGCCGAACTAACATCCTACAAAACATTTACTTGAAATATTGAAATTGTACATCCTAACGTTTAAGGGCCAACGGCAAGGTCGTAACCGGTGTCAAGATCCCTAACCAGACATACCCCCCCCACTTGGAGGGGCGACAGCACTGAGGCGTACTCAAGTGCAACTACTACCAATTTCCCTTGACTTGACGGGGGCACTTATGAACTCGACGCCAGTTAAAGGTCGTTCGAAGACTCGTGTGAGGTATCTAGAAGGTATCGTAGACCTCCCCCCAACCCCACACAACTTACCGCATCTGCCGTCGCAGATGTCACTGGCCCCGGGAAATTCCCCAGGAGGGGGCTGTAACCCCTCCTACACAGGAAGGGGCCTTGACCGCCTTTCCTCTTCTTTCGGCGACCCATCCTTAGAAGGGACCGCCTCCCCGTTGAGGGGCCAAAGGCCACCTCCCCCGAGCGCTCCCATCCGTGTTGGGTGACGCCCACTCATAGGGATCTTCCAATTAGTGCTCACCGATCATGACCTTACCGCCCGACCAAAATAAATACGACAATGCTAACTAAATGACTAAACTAAAATTACAGTAGCAACTATACTTTCATTAAAAGCATGCTACCAATGAACACTAAAGCAGAATTTCTTTATTTGCAAAATGTACCACAAATCGACATTCTTTATTACATACTCAAAATCATCACGATAATACCACAACCTGTAAACGAAAATCAGAGTTATCCATTAACTTTGTTCAACACCACTTGCTGTCATCAGGGGCTGGTGGGTGGGTCAAAATTGGCTCTTCGTTCCGTCTCGAGCTCACGTGCAGCGAGGAGGTGCAGCTTCAGAGCACAGGAACAAGAGGATGTCCTCTGGTCTTGCTTCTCCTTTTATCCGTCTTCAGGGCGGGCGTAAACCCGCCCCTGCCTGCCCCGAGGGCGTGGCCAGCCGCGCCAGTGTCTAGGCCAGCCCACTCTAGGGCGGGAAAAAGCGCGCCCCGGCTACGCCGCTTCGGGCATACCAGCCGAGACGCGCCTCCCGCCCAAAATGGCTTCCCGGGGGGATCGAGGCACTCTGCCATACGTTCGGGGGGACCGAGTGGTCGCCCCTTTCCATATGGCTGAGATACCCGCCACCCCCTCTCAACACAATCCCCAAAGGAGGGAAACCGGAAACAGTTCTTGAAGTTTTTGGAAGTGGGAGGGAGTGACCCTCCCGGCCGTATTTATTAAAACAAAAAATTAAAAACATTTTAAACATTAATGTACAATTTCATACCACATTGCGATGTTTGGCTAACCTTAACAGATTCTCTAATACAGAGGTTCTCCTAGCCGAACTAACATCCTACAAAACATTTACTTGAAATATTGAAATTGTACATCCTAACGTTTAAGGGCCAACGGCAAGGTCGTAACCGGTGTCAAGATCCCTAACCAGACATACCCCCCCCACTTGGAGGGGCGACAGCACTGAGGCGTACTCAAGTGCAACTACTACCAATTTCCCTTGACTTGACGGGGGCACTTATGAACTCGACGCCAGTTAAAGGTCGTTCGAAGACTCGTGTGAGGTATCTAGAAGGTATCGTAGACCTCCCCCCAACCCCACACAACTTACCGCATCTGCCGTCGCAGATGTCACTGGCCCCGGGAAATTCCCCAGGAGGGGGCTGTAACCCCTCCTACACAGGAAGGGGCCTTGACCGCCTTTCCTCTTCTTTCGGCGACCCATCCTTAGAAGGGACCGCCTCCCCGTTGAGGGGCCAAAGGCCACCTCCCCCGAGCGCTCCCATCCGTGTTGGGTGACGCCCACTCATAGGGATCTTGCAATTAGTGCTCACCGATCATGACCTTACCGCCACAGGCCGGATAGTTGACCGGCTATCCGGACCCCCCACACAACTCCTACCTAAAGGTCATGTTTCAACGATTTTAACCATGCTAAGAAGTCTCCTAAGAGTAACTCATTCCCCACCCAAGACAAATGCACACCATCCCCTGAATACATACTGTCATCATTAATACAGTTATGAGAAATAGAATGCAATGCCCTGGAACGGAACAACCTACTCACTTTATTGTTAAGCTTTCTAACAGAATGGTTCAAAGCAGGAATAGAGATAGCCCCCCGCCACACCTTTCGTGGAATCAAATGGGACCATGCAATCGTGCACCCCGGAACTCTCCTCGCCAACCAACTTACGGTGGAAAGCATTGCCTCCAGGAGTAGTCGTCTACCGATGGTGACCAAATCATTACCCCCAACATGCACTATAACTATAGACGGCGGTGACCTTGTCCGCCCTAACAAACCCTCGAAAAATGTTTGAAACTGGTCAATACAGAGACCGCCCCTTCCGTAGAAGGACATCCTGTACCCGTATTCCCCAGCTACGTGAATCATGTCACCTGCTTTGAATACGTCTGCGGCACGCCTCACGTATGAGTGGCCCACGACCCACACCTCCTTTTTCACAGCCGGTGATGTCTGACCGCTGGCCCGGTGTAGGGTCGACTGCATAGTCCGCCCCGCCTCGTAGGCTTGCGTAACTGAAAACGAAACAAAAACAAGAAGCGTGAGTACATTATTACAGCTTCACAACATGTGCAACCGCACGTATCTTTTGTAACAATTGGAGGACCAACGCCCCACTCGTTTCACTTGCTCAACATTAAGACCCCTGGCTGTAGCTTCCGTAGCAGCCCCTATCCGAAAGGAATGGGTCCCAAATTCGCCCGGGTTCAAGCCCGCAGCGGCAATTGACATCGCAAGCACCCGCTGAAACTGAAATTTCGTCAGTGGGGTGGCGTCAGCGTGTCTTAACAAAGTCCCCCCCCATGATGCCACCCTTCGTGCTAGGTAATCCTCTAAACACTTTACCGGACACATGGAGGACCCAGGAATCCTGCGTATGATGACGCAGTCACCCATCCCATCTTGATCAGTCTTGGATTTTACAAAGGAGACAGTCATTGTTTCTCCCCTGATCTGAACGTGTTCCTGGCACAAACCCCCTGCCACATCCAGTTTGTTCCTTGCAACTAGTTCGCTTACCCGCATTGCTCCGTGAAATGCCAGCGAAAAAGCGGCTCGGAACAGCACCGCCTCAAACTGAGATGAACATGTGGCCGGGAGTGTGGCCAACAACTGGGACAATCTATCCAAACCTATCGGGCGCCTTTCATCTACTCTGCGACCCTCAAGGCGTTGCCACCCACGCAGCGCTTTCTGTACAACGAAAGACGCTGTTGGGTCCTGGATAGCGTGCGCTCCGGCAACAAAGGAAATGGCAGCACGATGCCTCTGGGCCGTAGCCACCGACTTCCCAGCCCTACGTAAGGACAACAGGAAATTCACTACCCCTTCCTCGTGACCCCAAAGTCGCTCTCTATTACTCCCCAAAAAGGCCAAATAGGCCCGAAACGCCCCTTCGTATGCCTTCCTCGTCCTTGGTGCTAGACTCTCTCCCACGAGGTGACGAAGTTCGGGGCACCGAGAGACCAGAGAGCTTCGGGAAAGGGTGCCGGCTCTGGGTCCGCTGAGGGGAGGAAACCCGAAAAAGCCTGCATTTGAAAACGAGACAGTGCGTCAGCCGCCTGATTCATCACCCCCGGCACATGCTTTGCTCTGAATAGCACGTTCAATTGCATACATAGTAAAACAATTTCCTTAAGCAGTCTTAAAATCAGTTTACAACGTGCTGCCTGACTATTGATGCACTCGACCACGGTCATATTGTCAGACCAAAATATGACAGAGTGATCCTTGAACCCATCGGGCCATGTTCTCAAGGCCACCAAGATGGGAAACAGTTCCAGGAAAGCAATATTACTCGTCAGACCATTCTCATGCCACCATGTCGGCCATCTTTGTGCCGACCATTTCGTGCCGAAGATGGCGCCAAAACCTATGCTTCCTGCTGAATCTGTCCATAGCCCCAGCTCCTCAGAAGACACGGCTGGTTCATTCCAGACGATTCTACCATTGAAGTCCGCCAGAAATGCTAACCAAATACGCATGTCCTGGCGGATCTCGGCCGATAGTCTCGTGCGATGATGGCACTCTTTAAGGCCGACCATCGCTTGGGCAATTGAACGGGAAAAGGGGCGGGCCATTGGTATTACCCTCAGGGCAAAATTCAACTGTCCCACCAACTGCTGTAATTGTTGCAGCGTAACTTTTGATGCATTTATACACATTTGCAGCGCAGCCCTGAACTTCAACACTTTCTCAGCTGGCAAACGGAAACACCCTTCAATGGAGTCCAACTCGATCCCCAGAAACTCGAGGCAAGTCGTAGGACCCACTGTTTTACCCGGCGCCAATGGCACACCAAACTGTTTCATTAACACACAAAATTCGGCCAAAGCCCGGCCACATTCAAGATCCCCGGCCGCCCCAAGAAACAGAAAATCATCAAGGTAGTGCATTACATCTTGAAAACCTGTTTTCTTTGTGAAGACCCATTGTAGAAAACTACTGAATTTCTCGAAATAAGCACAGGATATAGAGCACCCCATTGGCATACACCTATCCATGTAATAACTACCCTGAAACCTGAATCCCAGGAGACGCTGGTCGTCTGGGTGTACCGGGAGCAATCGGAACGCTGACTCGATATCTGACTTCGCCATCAGCGCCCCGGGCCCCAGGCGATTCAAAATGGCTACGGCCTCATCGAAGGATGCGTACCGCACCGAACACACTTCTGGATTGATTGCATCATTTACGGAAAGACCTCGCGGAGCTGATAAATTGTGAATCAGTCGGAACTCACCGGGGTCTTTCTTGGGGACTACCCCTAAGGGAGAACAAACAAAATTCTGGACCGGGGGTACACTAAACGGGCCGGCGACCCGACCTCGAGTCACCTCTTTTCGGATCTTATCCTGTACCACGGTCGTATGCTGCAGGACGGAAAGTTGATTTTTACACTTTTCCACACCCTGAAAGTCCCCTACCGGGATGCGGAAACCATACGAAAAACCGTTCCGCAGCACCCCAGCAGAAGTACGATCCGGGTATTCACTGAGCCAGGGAATCATCGCCAGGGTATCAATCGGGGTAGGTAAAGGCGCCCCTCGGACTATATTAGACCTGTTTGGCACCTCCTCTCCCCCCATTATCACCCGTTCTGGCTCTGCACGAGGACTCAGGATGGGACGACCCACAACCACTACATTCATGTTTGAATTTACACGATCCCTGGGGTCTAGTACATTTACCCCTGTTGAAATTAAAGCAGAAACCCTTTTTCCCGGTACTGCCGGCAGGTTTCGAGTACTCGTCGGTACCCGTACCTGATCGAAAGGGCGTCCCCGCATATTGCCGGGAGGATTCGCCAACATTACTTCCCACCAACGGCATTTTTAACATCCCTGACTCCTTCATTTTATCCCAAGTCAAGGAATCATAACAATCCCAGGTTAAACTTTTATTATGCTCCTTCTCCTTTCTGAACAGATTATCGTAACAGAACCAATGATTACCCTGGTGCGATGTCGAGTACCCCATGATTCGTGATTGATAGATTGGGAACTCGGAAAGCAACTCAGGTCTACGTTCCCCCAAGATTGATGTAAAGATTCCCCAAGCATTGCCCCAATTGCCGATATTCTCATTCACTTTAAAGGCGGCCATTTTTGCGCGCCAAACACTCGGATGCATGAGATCCTTCTGACTCTTTACATGCTCTACCTCATAATGATCAACAAGCAGTGAGAAAATGTTCACATACTCCCCCGCCCAAATCTTTTCCTTAATTGCCAAAGGAACATGTTGCCCCAACCTTTCTCTCCGCGAGGGTGTTGACTCATCCCTCGCGATCGGCAATGGCCGCTTACCTGCACCTGACGCTGCCTCTGTGGTCGCAATCGTCCCTGGTGTCTTGTCCCCTACTGCAGCCGGCACGGGCACCTTGGCTGCTTCCCGCTTCTCACGCAATTGCTTCATCAGCGCCTGCGCATCGACAGCCGTGGCGCCCTCGTTACCTTTGCCCAACCACGCTGCCAATTGAGCTGCCAACTCGGGCGGCATATCATCCTCGGACACGGGGGTGACCACAACGGGAATTGGATTCCCCTCCTCCGGCACGGGAGTTGGAGCCTCGAGCGGGGCACTGGGACCCGGGATATCTTCACCCGCTGCCCCCCTCCTGGGCCTCTTGTTTTTCCCTCCCGGGGCTGCTCCCGCCAAAGGACGTTTTGGACCCCTTTCCTCATTCTTGTCCACCCGCTTCTTTAGCTCGGACATCTCCTTCATGAGAACACGAAGCATCTGGTCAGTAGTCATGCGCTTTCCCACCTTCTTCGGCATTCTCCAACAAAGTAACTGTAAAACAAACAAGAACGATTAAAACGCTCAAAATTGGCTCTTCGTTCCGTCTCGAGCTCACGTGCAGCGAGGAGGTGCAGCTTCAGAGCACAGGAACAAGAGGATGTCCTCTGGTCTTGCTTCTCCTTTTATCCGTCTTCAGGGCGGGCGTAAACCCGCCCCTGCCTGCCCCGAGGGCGTGGCCAGCCGCGCCAGTGTCTAGGCCAGCCCACTCTAGGGCGGGAAAAAGCGCGCCCCGGCTACGCCGCTTCGGGCATACCAGCCGAGACGCGCCTCCCGCCCAAAATGGCTTCCCGGGGGGATCGAGGCACTCTGCCATACGTTCGGGGGGACCGAGTGGTCGCCCCTTTCCAGTAGTACAACATTAGACACTGGAAGATTTATATATTTGACTTTACCAGACTGCAAATCAGTCTCTTTTAATAATCTAGTTAGAGCAGCAAATCAAAACATGGTCTGTACCCAATGTAACTCTGCAATGCTATCAACATTATTTTTACAAAGTTAAGGACAGTATGTAATTTTAATGTTCCAACGATGTAGACCTGATGAAACTAAATTGACAACTTTAATTAAAAATGTTGTGGCTTCTCAATTATCAATTTCAAGAAGAACCTTTGTAACTGCAGCAAGTATTTTCCATGATGGTCCTTCGACAACATCTGGACATTATACAGCTTATTTAAAATGTCAAAAAGGCTGGACTAATTGTAATGATACTCATTTGACTTTCAAACAACGCTTGCCTTTTGACTTAAGAAATTCTTACCTAGTGTTTTTACAAACAACATTTTAGGGAAAGTTATTGGCCTATGAAGATTGGAGCAGTTAATAAAAGTTAGTCTGCTGTTCAAAATTACTTTGTGACTGAGAGTGATCAAGATAATTAAAAACTTGTAGTTGTCATAGACGTAGTGTAAGTCTATCACGTAGTGAGTGATATCAGTATTATAGGAAATGTTGATCATGAGTGAGCCAGAGGTGGAAATATAACTATTGTAAGATGATCGAAAAGATGTTGGAGGTTTTCATTCAGAAACTCGGGTAAATGGAAGTTTAAGAGTACAATTAAGTAATTTCCAAAAAAAAGGACTTTCCATGTACTATTTGGCCATGTGGAAAAGTATGTGAATCAACAATGATTATTTCGGGTAAATGTTGTTAATATATGTTTCTATATCACTTTACTTTGAGAGTATAATAATGATATACTGTACGTAAGAAATTGTTGTTTGGAAGAACACATTTAAGATATGTTTTTTCCTAAGTTTTACATTATTTATTGAAACGTTGAATGGGTTTTTTAAACACAATCATTTTAATTGTGGGTTTTTTTGCCCGCTGTCATATGATGAGTAGTATTGAACTCACTGCAAAAATAACCATATAACATGTTGTACAAGTTATTTTGTATTTTGTATTGTGAAATATATATTATACTCCCCTTGTCTCATGCTCACTCATCGTTATCCACTCTCTATCACCCCTCTTTACTCACCCTCATTGCCCTTTTCTCACCCTCCCTCACCCCCGTTCCCTTACTCCTCTTCCCTCACTACACCTCATTCCGCATCCTTCACTCCCTTCCCCTCACTCTCCTCCCCCACTCACCTTCTCTCAGTCCCTCTGCTTCATTCCCCTTCCTCTCTCGTCCCCTCTTTCGCTTCCTCAATCATTCCCCTTCCCTCTCTCACCTTATTCCACTTCACTCAATCCTTCTCTCAATCTCTGTGTCCTCTCACTTCCTCACTCACCTTCCCTCACTCCCTCTCTCTTAGCCTCACTCTCTCCGTCTCCTCACTCCCTCACTCCTCTTGTGTCACGCTCACTCCTATAACTCTCCTAAACTCCCTCACTTACCTTTCTATGCTACCTCACTCAGTCCGCTTCTGTCACTCCTTCCTTCACTACCTCTATGTCCTCACTCCCTTACTCCCCTTGTCTTATGCTCACTTGCCTTTATCCACCGCCTATCACCCCTGTTTCCTCAACCTCACTGCCCTTCTCTCACCGTCCCTCACCCCGTTCCTTTACTCCACATCCCTAACTTATCCTCATTCCCCATCCTTAATTCCCCTTCCCTCACTCGCCTTACTCATCTTTACTCACTCCTTCTCTCCCTCCCTCTGTCCCCTTACTCTCTCACGCCATTTCACTCACCCTCACTCACCTTCCATCCCTCATTGTCATGAACGCACCCTCACTCACTCCTCCTTCCCTCTCACTCACTCCCCTTTCCTTACTCCCCTTTCTCATTTAGTTTTGCTAACTCACAATCCTTTAGTATCTAACTCACCTTCAGTTCATTTCTCTCTCCCTTTCTTCCTTGGTGTCACTGAATCTTTCCACCTCATTATCCTCTTAGGAATTTGCTTTCCCTCTATTTTTTTCCCTCTCTCTGTTCTTCACTGTTCCTTTCATTCCCTTTCTGTGTCCTTCAATCCTACTTTATCTCTTAGCACCCTTTTATGACTTTTAATCTCATGCATTGTCTATTGTATTTTTAAATATGTATTATAAAAATTGTAACTTACTTTTTTCCTCTTCCACTGTTTTAAAATTTAGTAGAAATATGTAATTAAGTTTACATTACTTATAAGGTAAGTTTGTCAAACAAAATTTAGTTTGTCATCACTCTTTTCCTCAACCTCACTGCTCTTCTCTCACCCTCCCTCACCCCCATTCCCTTACTCTGCTACTCTCACTTATTCTGATTCCCTATGTTTACTCCTCTTTCCCTCACTCCCCTCCCACTTTCACCTTTTTTCTGTCCCCCTGCTTTACTTCCCTTCCCCTCTCTTCCCTTCCTTCGCTCCCTCACGCATTCCCCTTCCCTCATTCACCTTACTGCACTTCACTCACTCCTTCTGTCACTCCCTCTGTCCTCTCACTTCCTCACTCCCTTTCCCTCACTCCCTCTCTCTTAGCCTCACTCTCTCCATCCCCTCACTCTGTCACTCCTCTTGCATCATGGTCACTCCCTATAACTCACCCACACTCCCTCACTTACCTTTCTTTGGTCCCTCACTGAGTCCCCTTCTGTCACTCCTTCTTTCACTCCCTCTGTCCCCTCACTCCCCTTGTTTACCCTCACTTGCTTTTATCTACCCTATTTCACTCCTCTTTACTCACGCTCACTGCCCTTCTGTCACCGTCCCTCTCCCCTGTTCCCTTACTCCACTTCCCTTTAAAAAAAAAAATTGCAGAGTAAGTGCTGGTTGCGCTTACATGTGCGTTTACGGGTACGCGTACCATGAGCGCACCACATTGAAAGAAAGAATGACACAATATATAAGCAATATAGCTCTTTTTGGAGAATTGGGGGTAGTTCTAACAAGAACTTTTTTTTTCTTCTTATATTTTTTTTGTACATTTTCTTAACTATTTTATATTTTTTTGTATTTTTTGGGGGAGAAAAACTAAATCTGGGAATCCAAAACTGCTCAACAGGAGCAAAAAAAAGGGGAAAATTAGTGGTGGGTGGAGCAGCGGTGTTCTTCTTTTCTCCGAACAATAAGTTCTATGCTCTGCTCCCCATAGCAAAGCAGTTTGTTACAGTCCTTGCGAACAATTTTGAGATCTGCAAAGACCGGCTGCACGTTTGGAATTAGTCTTGCAGCTTGTCTTCCGGAAGGTGTTGCCCCACCAGTTGAGGTGCTGCCGCCATCTGTTGGGGGATTGCGTGCCAGGTCCCTGACACTCTCCATCGCGTAATTGTTGGGGTGCCTCTTCTCGACATACCTAATTAAGGTGGCTTTGCCGAAGCTGTACTTTTTGAAGGGGTTTCCACGTGACAAGATGGTGTCACAGATTTTGCAGCACACCTTTGCAGCTTTTACCTTTTTTTCACCTTCGGGGAAGGTAAAAAAATTCCATATAAAATGTTCTTTCTTTTTGCCCGGAGGAGGGTCCTCTGGCAAAAACTCTTCATCAGAGTCACTGCTGGGTCTTTCAGCCATCCTTCAAAAAAAGAGATGTTGGAGAAGAAGCAGGGAACAACTCTTGCTCTCTCCAAGGTCAAAGAGGTAGTGAGGGAAATGGGTGAGGGCTCTCAATAGTTGGAACAAAAAACTGTTATGAACCAATGAAAAGTTTTGTTTTAAGGTCAAATGGCTTGGCGCGCTTACGCTACGTGCTCCGGGGCGCTTACGCAGGCGCTTACGCGGCACGTACATAGGCGCTTCCGGAAACACTTCCGGGGCGCGTACACGACGTGTCACAATGACGTTTTGCTCGATTTTCAGAAATGCGTTTAAAGTTAAAGTACGGTTATTGAAAAACAAAAATAGTACCTTTATGAGTATGCCACTGAATGTCTTGCATTATTATTTAATTTAAATACATAAATATATTTTTTTTTCACTCACTGGAATTGTGCTCACGCTACGTTTACGGCTGCGTTTACGGGTGCGCGCACCCTGAGCGCTCCATGGTCTAAATATTAAAAAAAACAGGAAAAATACATTCAAAAATTAATATTACAAAAATATAGAATAATGGAATAATTCAAAAAAATTATAATAATTCATAGCTATAAAAATTAGCTATTAAAAAAACTTAATAATTCACTAAAAAACCGTAGGTTTCAAACTCGTTATAGTTAGGAATTAGCATTTAAAAAACCTTTGAAATTCACTGAAAAAACCATAGGTTTGACACTCGTTATAGTTAGGAATTAACATTTAAAAAACCTTTGAAATTCACTGAAAAAACCATAGGTTTCACACCAGTTAATAGTTAGCTGAACATTTTACTCATACAAAACCATTGAAATTCCCACGTTATAGTTAGTTGGACTCACTATAACTCACGCGCCCAAAGTCCACTGCTGATGATGTCACATATTACATCATTCATGACATGGCCAGTGACATCACTGATGACATCACTGATGACATCTCAAATGACATCACTTATGACATCTCAATTGACATCACTGATCACATCAATGATGACATCATTCATGTGATAATACGATGCACCTCCTCACACTCTAATCTAACCTTTGATACACCCAGTGTTAAATACAGACTACCATTCTTGAAACCATTGACACACCAATACCAGTTACTACATACGCACTCACTGATTCCTAGGTCTACACACACATCCACTCATTCACCCATACAATCACTCATACATACAGTCACTCATCAATACAACACTATCATATGGACTCATACACCTATACAGACATTCCCACACTGCCACTCATCCATGGAGTTACTCACACACCTAGTCAGTCATGCAAAGAATCAATTACACTCCCATTTCATCATATATACAGTTATACACACATCACCTTACTTATTCAAACATATACTAACACATACTTACACTCTTACACAATCACTTATACAAGTACACATTGATCCATACAGCCACTTGCACAATCACTGGCACTCATGTATAGTCATTTATATATGCCAACTCTCACATGCACTGTGTTTTACATATGTTCTTACTTGGACATGTAGCACTGAGATATCCATTCATTCACCAACACACACATACACACAGTCAACCACCCATACAGCTGTTTCCACATGCACCCTTGAACCCATACAGCTAGTGAATCAACTGCTCACACATCTATGCACAGAGTCACACACCTCTCAGCCACCCAAACACACGCAGCCTCACATACAAATACTTGGGAACCCAATCAATAACCCATATAGCCACTCATATAGCTACTGATCAACACATGCAGCAGCTTACACAACAACAGGCATACTGATGCACACATTCAGACAGTTTAGTCACTAACCCATGTGTTCGGTAAGAAACATTTAATCACTCACTCATACAGTCAGTCACGCACCTACTAAATCCTTCATCCAGACACTTATACATCCACTCATTCTTCAATATGTAAAACATATTTAAACTTTACAGAAACACACAGTCACTGAATGATGTCATCAGTGATATCATTTGAGATGTCATCAGTGATGTCATCAGTGATGTCACTGACCATGTCATGAATAATGTAATATGTGACATCATCAGCAGTGGATTGCAGGCGCGCAAGTTATAGTGAGTCCTACTAACTATAACGTGGGAATTTCAATGGTTTTGTATGAGTAAAATGTTCATCTAACTATAACTGGTGTGAAACCTATGGTTTTTTCAGTGAATTTCAAAGGTTTTTTAAATGCTAATTCCGAACTATAACGAGTGTCAAACCTATGTTTTTTTCAGTGAATATATATATATATATATATATTACCTACTGGCGGTCGCCAGTAGGTAGTTATAGTTAGGATTTTTTTCAATGTTAAATCTCAAAACTCTATTTGGAATAACTTTGGCACCGGTTGACGAATCTGCCTGAAAATTTCCTGAAAATGGCCTTGTCGAGCTCCGGTCCTTCCTTGAAAGTTTGGGGGGGATACGTCAAGCGGGGGCCGAGATAAAAGGGGGGTCCCAAAACGCGTTTTCCCCATGTAAATTTCCATAGGGCGGTCGATTTCACTTTTAGCCCGAACGGCTGAATGGATTTCCAGCAAACTTGGCAAAATTGAAGGGACTGGTAGCCCGATGTGCCTTTGCTATGTCTCAAGATATGTGCTGCAGTGGATTTTGAGTAATTTAGGTTCAAAAAAATATATATATCTATAGGCGCTCTCCGGTGCGCGCACCGGAGTGCGCTCCAGGCACGACACGCGACTTGCGCGCAGGAAGCTGATTGGCTCTTGGGTGTCTGTAAACATTCTAAACAGTCTGGAGCGGCCGCCATCTTGTGTCTCGGTAAAATCGAGACACAAGGGGTTTAAAAAAAAACGGTGCAAATGACCATAAGGGGGAAGAGTAGACCCCCTCTGACCCCCTAGGTTTGATGTAGGGGCTAAAATAGGGTCCTGCGGGGCATTAAATTTTTTATTATTTTTTTCGTTTTGCGCAGGGGAAAGCGCATGGTACGCGCTTCACGGGGAAAATCCAGGACCATATTTATGAAGGCTTTGCGCTGCCAGTTTTGCGCCTCCTGTGCGTCAATTTTTGTGACGCACCAGCGGTGTAAAAAAATGCGCATTGTTACGCAATATTTAAAAAGTGACGCATCTATCTAGATGCGTCACTTTTTAAATATAGTGCAACGAGGCACATTTTTTTACACTGCTGGTGCGATGCGTCACTTTTCTGTGCGCACTCCTTATGACATTCCAGATGTGTCATATTTAATGTATGACGAATCATGTTGCAAGGAGTTACAGATACATCAGTATTTCTGACATATCTGTAAACATAAAAGTGACGCGAGGCAGGCGCAAGATTTTGACGCAACAGCATCCTAAAAGTGACGCAGAGAAATCTCATAGATTTCAGTACGTCGTTATTACCAAGCTTTTTGCGGGGGAATGCCCCCTCTGCATACATTATACCTGACGCAGATATAATGTGGCGCAGAGTTTTAAAAAGTGACCCATGTACCTAGATGCGTCACTTTTTAAAAATAGCGTCAGGTATAATGCATGCAGAGGGGGTGTTCTCCCGCAAAAAGCTTTGTAATAGCGACGCAGTGAAATCTTTGAGATTTCACTGCGTCACTTTTAGGATGCTGTTGCGTCAAAATCTTGCGCCTGCTTTACAGCAGGTGTTAGACTGACGCAAGACCTTTCACATGGTGCTTTTTCCATGTGAAAGGACACATTACTGGAGTTGCGTCACTTTTGTGACGCACTCCAGCAATGCGTTACTTGGAATGTCATAAGGAGTGCGCACAGAAAAGTGACGCATCGCACCAGTGGTGTAAAAAAATGTGCCTCGTTGCGTTATATTTAAAAAGTGGCGTATCTAGGTAGATGGGTCACTTTTTAAAATCAAGCGCCACATTATATCTGCGTGAGGTATAATGCATGCAGAGGGGGTGTTCCCCCGCAAAAAGCTTTGTAATAGCGACGCAGTGAAATGTTTGAGATTTCACTGCGTCACTTTTAGGATGCTGTTGCGTCCTTTAAATATAGTGCAACGAGGCACATTTTATTACACTGCTGGTGTGATGCGTCACTTTTCTGTGCGCACTCCTTATGACATTCCAGATGTGTCATATTTAATGTATGACGAATCATGTTGCAAGGAGTTACAGATACGTCAGTATTTCTGACATATCTGTAAACATGAAAGTGACGCGAGGCAGGCGCAAGATTTTGACGCAACAGCATCCTAAAAGTGACGCAGAGAAATCTCATAGATTTCAGTACGTCGTTATTACCAAGCTTTTTGCGAGGGATTGCCCCCTCTGCATACATTATACCTGATGCAGATATAATGTGGCGCAGAGTTTTAAAAAGTGACCCATGTACCTAGATGCGTCACTTTTTAAAAATAGCGTCAGGTATAATGCATGCAGAGGGGGTGTTCCCCTGCAAAAAGCTTGGTAATAATGACGCAGTGCGTCACTTTTAGGATGCTGTTGCGTCAAAATCTTGCGCCTGCTTCACAGCAAACCTTTCACATGGTGCTTTTTCCATGTGAAAGGACACATTACTGGAGTTGCGTCACTTTTGTGACGCACTCCAGCAATGCGTTACTTTTGTGTTTACAGATACGTCAGAAATACTGACATATCTGTAACTCCTTGCGAATTGATTAGTCATATATTAAATATGACATATCTGGAATGTCATAAGGAGTGCGTCCACAAAAGTGACGCATTGCTGTTTTCACGTAGCGATGCGTCACTTTTCAGAAATGAGGCCTCCAGTTTATTCACTGTGTCATAACTTTCTTTTCTAACACTCACCTTCTTTCATTCCTCCTACTTCACTTCCTTTCACCTCTCATACCTTTCTGTTCTTTCTTACTCATTCTCCTTTCAATTATCAATGCACTATATTTCACTTACTCTTCATTTTTTTAAGAATATAGCTCTTTCATGAGAATTGGAGGTAGTTCTGAAAAGAACTTTTGGTTTTCTTCTTTTAACTGAACAGGAACAAAAACAGGGAATGGAAACTGCTCAACAGGAGCAAAAAGAAAACAAAAAAATTAGGGGTGGGAAGGGCAGCGATGGTTTTCCAATGCTCGAACCATGAGCAGGACACTTTGCTCCCCATAGGTGAGGAGTTGATTGCAGTATCTGCATTTGATGACCCCATGGTTAAATGCAGGTTGTATGTTTGCCACCTGCTCCTGCGATTGCTCTCTCCCAGAAGAAGTTGCTCCTCCGGTTGATGTAGAGGCCCCATCTCTGGGAACCTCTTGTGCCAGAGCCCTGACACTTTCCCGGGCAAAATTCTGGGGGTGCCTCCTCTCCACATGGCGAATCATGGTAAAGTTGCCAAAAGAGTACTTTTTTTGGGGGTTACCCCGTGACAGGACCTGTTTGCAGATCCTGCACTCCACTTTTGGTGCATTCACCTTTTTCTGGTCTGCTGGAAACTTAAAAAATTTCCAGATGAAATGCTCTTTGACCTTCGGCTGAGGAGGCTCTTCATCAATGAATTCAGGCTCATCTTCACTGCTGGATGGTCTGGCAGCCATGATTATCCAAGAAATATGCAAGAGCAAAAGGGCAGGTCTTTCAGTCACAAAAGTGAAAGAAGAAGTGAAGGAAATGGGTGGGGATTTCATTCATTGTAAAAAAAAACTGTTAGCAACCTATGAAAAGTGTTATTTTAGGGTCACATGACCCGACGCGTTTACGCTGCGCGCTCCGGAGCACTTCCGGTGCGTTTACGCAGCGCGATCGTAGGCGCTTCCGGGGCGCAAACGTGGCGCGATCGTAGGCACTTTTGCGTGCGTTTACGCGCCGCGAACGTAGGCGCTTCCGAGGGCACTTACGTTGCGCGCCGAAGTGACGTCATCAAACTTTTACAGAAATGCATAATCATTTTCCTTATTAAAAAAAACTAATTTTATTTGTATGGTACGAAATGTTTTGCATTATTATTAACTTTTCATTCATATTTTTTTTCACGAACGACAGTTGCGCTCTGGGTGCGCTTTCAGATGAGCTCACGGAAAAGCTTACCGGAGAGCTTAGCTGAAAGCTTCCCAAAAAAGGTTAGAAACTCGATATACAAAGGAATTAGCATTTAAAAAACCTATGAAATTCACTGAAAAAACCATAGGTTTCACACCAGTTATAGTTAGGAATTAGCATTTAAAAAACCTATTAAATTCACTGAAAAAACCATAGGTTTCACACCAGTTATAGTTAGCTGGAAATTTTACTGATATAAAACCATTGAAATTCCCACGTTATAGTTAGATGGACTCACTATAACTTGCGCGTGCAATGCACTGCTGATGACGTCACATATTACATCACTCATGACATGGTCAGTGACATCACTCATGACATCACTGATGACACCATCCAGTGAATGTGTGTCTTTCTGAAAAATAAATATATTTTATATATGTATATGTAAACGTTGATGGAAGAAAAAATGTTTAAATAAGTGTCTAAATGGATGGTTTTTAAAAAAACATTGATTGGTTAACTGGCTTATTAAGTGTATGTTAGTGAATACATATATTAGTGAGTAATGTTTAAATATTTAAATATATGTATTAGTGTTTCACTTTGTTTATAAGTGGCTGCATGGGTTGGTGAGTAGCTACATGTGTAGGTATATTGGTTATTAGATGTTTTTTTAGTATCAGTATGAGTGTTTGTATGGTTTGGTGGGGGTATTACTTATCACATAGATGCATGAATGACTGACTCTCTCTTTGTATGTGTTTTGAAGACAGCATATGTGCAGGACTGTATGGGTGGATGAGTGTGTATATGTGTGTGTTACTGCGTGAATGACTGTCTCACTAGTGTCTTTATCAGTAACTACATATGTTTTAATCTAGTATATGTGAATATTGATGTATATAAGTGAGTATATGTGAGAGTAAGAGATTGTAAGAGTTCCTGTTTAAATAAGTATGTGTTTCTATAAGTGATTGTTTAAGAGAGTAAGTATGTGTAAGTTTCCTTAGAAGTAAGGTGGTAGTGTGTGTTTAGATGTATATGCAAATAAATGGATGTTCAATAGTTTACTTGCATGGGTGAGTATGTGTGAGAGTAACTTTTGGATGACTGTTGGTGTGTAACAGGATGTATAGGTGTATCACTACATATGATGAGTGAGTATATGTATGAGTGACTATATAGAACTGTTGGTGAATGAGTGGATGTGTATATAGATGGTGGAATTATTGAATTGGTTGTTGTAACTTTTATGTGTATCTCCATTTTTTAAAAATGTTAATTTCTATTTTTGAATATGTGTTTCATGGGTTACATTACACTGAAAGGAGGTCTGTCACTCTCTCTCAAGGATGATGTCATCAGTGATGTCATGAGTGATGTCACTGACCATGTCATGAGTGATGTAATATGTGACGTCATCAGCAGTGCATTGCACGCGCAAGTTATAGTGAGTCCATCTAACTATAACGTGGGAATTTCAATGGTTTTATATCAGTAAAATTTCCAGCTAACTATAACTGGTGTGAAACCTATGGTTTTTTCAGTGAATTTAATAGGTTTTTGAAATGCTAATTCCTAACTATAACTGGTGTGAAACCTATGGTTTTTTCAGTGAATATATATATATATATATATATATATATATATATATATATATATATATATATATATATATATATATATATATATATATTCACTGAAAAAACCATAGGTTTCACACCAGTTATAGTTAGGAATTAGCATTTCAAAAACCTATTAAATTCACTGAAAAAACCATAGGTTTCACACCAGTTATAGTATATATATATATATATATATATATATATATATATATATATATATATATATATATATATATATATATATATATATATATATATATATATGTATGTATATATATATATATATATATATATATATATATATATATATATATATATATATATATGTATATGTATATATATATATATATATATATATATATACACACACATGTAGATTGCACATGGTTTTCATGAAGAAACTAATTGTTGAAATAAATAAATAATGAAATTAAGTAGGAAAAAA